>NC_034604.1:76330989-76338343 GCF_900095145.1 Mus pahari | reverse complement strand
ACAACCCTGAGATTCCATCTCACTCCAGTCAGAATGGCTAAGATTAAAAAAATCAGGTGACAGCAGATGCTGGTGAAAATGTGGAGAAAGAGGAACACTCCTCCCTTGCTGGTGGGATTGCAAGCTTGTACAACCACTCTGGAAATCAGTCTGGTGTTTCCTCAGAAAATTGGACATAGTACTATGGGAGGATCCACACTACTAATATGTAAGCTATTGAAACTTTCTTAGATTTGTGGGAGAGCCTATTTATTTGTGCTGTATCGTTTGCTTAGCATGTACTTTATTCAGTTTTAAATTATCTCATTTACTGATGTTCATATTTACAAAGATGAATGGTCTCACATTGCTCACTCTTAAGCTGTCTTTTTCTTATTTTCAATAGGCTTTGTAGATTAACAGATTGAGCTGTACTGCCTTTACTCTGTGTATATTTTAGGAATGATTTTAGACATTTGCCAGAGCTCATCAGTATAGACATTCTGAGTGTGTTTTGACAGGTAAACCATTAATGTGTATTTAATTTCTTTAATGCTTTCAAGTTTTGAACTACCTTTTTAAAATTTTTATAATCCTCATTTTGTAAATAATTTCTATAGATAGAATGATTGATGCAGAGCTGAAAATTTTTATTCTTTAGTTTCCCATGTACTTACGGCAATGTTCAGCTTTTTCTTTCTTGTTTTTTTAATTGATACTTTAACCATTAGTTTGTATTTGTTTTTGGAGCTGTTTTCCTTAGAAAGTTTTTAAAGTATTAAAATTTTAACTTAAATAGAATCCACATAACTTCCTCACTTCCTTTGCTCCTTCTAGTCTCTCCCAGCTCCACACCCTCAAACCCCTCCCTTGAACACTTCCACTCTTAAATTGGTATTCTCCTTTTCTTTGATTATTGTTACATTCATGAGTATACGCGTATATGTGTATGCATGAGTATATATAAATGTCAACTGCTGAGCCTATTTTTGTTGTCTGTGTTTATATCGTTTCAAGGCTGAACCCTCTGCACTGGGCAAACAATAAGGGGTCATTCCTGAGAGAGGCTAATTCTCCTTCTCACAAAAGTTATTAGTTGTTTGTTAGTTCTTCGACTGTGGGTGGGGCTTTGTGAAGATTTCCCCATTCCATGTGTGAGCATGCTCATTGAGGTTGTCATTGTCGTGGTCTGGCTTATGGACCCACTTCTAGTAGAAACTGTTTCACAGTGGGCTGCCTGGTATTCTGGCTCTTACTTTTTGGCCCCTCTTCTGTGATGTTCTTTGAGCTTTAGATGCAGAAACTGTGATATAGATGTAATCCACTGAGGGTGGATTCCCCATCATTTGTTATTTATTTCTGCATTATGATCAGGGGTGTGTGTGTCTGTGTGTGTGTGTGTGTGTGTGTGTGTGTGTGTGAGAGAGAGAGAGAGAGAGAGAGAGAGAGAGAGAGAGAGAGAGAGAGGGAGATGTATGATGGTCTCCATGTGCTATAAAGGTACCTTTGATGAGAGATGGTAGCTACACTTATCTGTGGGTATCAGGATGAAATATAGACCGTAGTATCGTGTATAAACCCATGAAGACTCAACACGATCACTCCTTACTGAATGATGTTTGGGTCAAAGAAGAAATCAAAATATTCCTGGAAATAAATGAGAAAGAAAACACAACACAACAAAACCATTGGGACACATTAAAGTAGTTCTAAGAGGGCAGCTTGTAGCCTAAAGTGCCTACATTAAAAAAATCAGGAATAGCACAAATAAATGACGTAAGGATGTGAGTTAAGGTTTTGGAAAAACAAGAACAAACTAAAACCAAACCAAGTAGATGGCAAGAAAATAATAATTTTCTAAAATGCTCATTTTGTGAGGATGTAAGTCTCAAATATAAGTAATGACACAAAAGACTAAGAGGACCTAGATGAAATTAAACAATGACAGAGAACACAGATGGAGCAAAATATTCTTCCAGTTCAGGAAGACCAATAAGCCCTGTAAAGAGATGAAGAAGACAATCTGAAGTGTCCATGTTTTGAGGCTTGTCTTAATGTAAGGCATAATTATCTGAACTTGTCATTGTCATCACCATGTCATTTTTTTGTATTACATTTATAAATTTCTTTCTTGTAACTACATTTATCCAGTGGCAATTTCACGTGTGTATATGATGCATTCTGGTCTATCCTTTGGTCCATCCCCTGGTTTATCCTCTGCTCCATCCTCTTGTGTATCCTCTCTGGTCCATCCCCTGGTGTATACTCTGGATCATCCTTTGGTGCATCCTCTGGTGTATCCTCTCCGGTCCATCCTCTGGTGTATCCTCTTGTCCAGTCTTTGTTGCATCCTCTGGTGTATCCTCTCTGGTCCATCCTCTGATGTATCCTCTTGTCCACCATTTGGTGCATCCTCTGGTGTATCCTCTCTGGTCCATCCCCTGGTGCATCCTCTGGACCATCTTTTGGTGCATCCTCTGGTGTATCCTCTGGTCCATCTGCTATATCCTCTCTGGTCCATCCTCTGGTGTATCCACTGATCCATCCTTTGGTGCATCCTCTGGTCCATCTTCTGGTATATCCTCTCTGGTCCATCCCCTGGTGTATCCTCTGGTCCATCCTCTGGTGTAGCCTCTCTGTTCCATCCTCTAGCTCATCCTCTTATCCTACCCCTCCACCAAGTTCCCTCCCACTTTCATGTCTGCCTGTCTTATTTTTTCAGTGTGACTCACTGTATTTAGTGGTCCCCTTCAGTCAGCCTGATGCAGGCATGCAGGTGACTCTCCAGTGGGAGGCTGAGGACCCTCCCTCTCCCAGCATTTTCACACTTGTGCATTGCTTCTCACTTGCAGGAGCACAGGAGGCTCTGAAGGGTGCATCCTGATGGTGTTCTTCTGTTCCTTGTCCTTTCAGGTCAACCTTTCACACTACTCTGAGGTCAGAGGTCAACTTCAAGTTCCCAGAAAGACAAAATCTCTGAACTATGTTGTGGCTCTAACCTTACAGAAAAAGTGGTTTTCTGAAACAGTGTGCAAATGTCTTCTGTTTGAAATATTTCTTTCCAGGTATTTGTTTATTAAATTAGAATCTTTTAGCCTGTCACAGTGTTTTATTTGCACAGGCTAAGCTACTATGAAGGCTGAAGAGAAAGGAAAACCACTGAGACAGGAATGTGGGGCCAGCCTGAATAACATGATCAGACTTTTCTCTGGAAAAGACATTTTAGAGGCAGAGAATGGCTGGCAGTGAAGTGTCTGCTACATGAGCCTGAGGACCTGAGTTCCAATTCCCAGGATTGTATAAAGCTGGACACTGTGGCCCACCCCTGGAATCCTGTGCAGGGAAGGAGGAGACAGGAGGATCCTTTTGCTTGTTAGCCAGTTGGTCTTGGTGAATGGATGATGTCTTAGTTATGGTTTCTATTCCTGCACAAAACATCATGACCAAGAAGCAAGTTGGGGCAGAAAGGGTTTATTCAGCTTACACTTCCACATTGCTGTCCATCACTGAAGGAAGTCAGGACAGGACCTCACACAGGGCAGGAACTTGGAGGCAGGAGCTGATGCAGAGGCTATGGTGGGATGCTGCTTACTGGCTTGCTTCCCTTGGCTTGCTCAGTTTGTTTTCTTATAGAACCTATTATAGGGCCTTATTTCACACCCTGTCTTCAAAAAGGCATCCTGTTTTGTAAATAAGTCTATATGATAATAAATTAGTGTATGGTCATCATTGTTTTCCCCATTTTTGGTTAAGTTTTAGTTAATAATTTGTTGCTGGCAAGGAAATCTCTGTATCCAGTGAGTTGTTGATTCTTTGGATTCACAGCACCCTCTTTGCCTTCACTCCCAGGGAAAGCAGTCTCTCCAATGGAGTACCAACCCAAAATATACAGACAGCT
The DNA here is from genome assembly GCF_900095145.1 of Mus pahari. Classification (NCBI taxonomy): domain Eukaryota; kingdom Metazoa; phylum Chordata; class Mammalia; order Rodentia; family Muridae; genus Mus; species Mus pahari. The sequence goes on along the minus strand of NC_034604.1, from coordinate 76,334,466 downwards.
GCTATTCTGATTCTGTTTCCAGAAAACCAGGTACTTTGAAGTTTTCTGAGGTCAGCAATAGCCACTGAGTGACCCCACCAAAAAAACATCTGAACTGTAGTTAGTTCTCTTGTGTGCCCTTGGTGTGTGCATTTTCACTTTCGGTAAAAATAAAATAGAATTCCAAGAATATCTACTAGAATCCATAGAATGCAGTAAGTTATAGTTAGCATTACATCTTACTAGCTAGGTTTTACGTTGAGTTGGAATGAATGCTACTGTGCCCTGGGCTAGAATGAACACTACTGTAGGCAGCACAGAAGCTGTGGTATGCCATTCATTTACTGCACTTCAACTGTCCTCCTGACCCCAGGATGTGAACTATCCTTGGTAATTATGTGGGCAATCAAAATAATTGCATGACATTAAAAATTCAAAAGGGGAACATGAAGTTGGGGGAGGAAGAGGTGATAGGAGATCCTTGAGAGAAGGGGAAGGGTAGATATGATCATGATATGCTGTGTATATACATAGAAGTTTCAAAGAATAAGTAAAGGTTTTAAAGATCAAATGGGATATTCCAGAAATAAAGGGTTCCTATGTTTTGAAAACAAATCATTGACTCACTTTCAGTTGGACTGTGTGTCAGTGAGCGTCTCCATCCACCACTTCAGTGTTCTTTCTTGCCTGCTCAAGTCCAAGGGCAGAGTGTGCACTGTGACTACAAGTCAGCAAGCTCACATTGTTTCCTGTGTCATAGACAAGACTCTCTGTCTCTCCTTATATCTGTCTGTCTGTCTGTCTGTCTGTCTGTCCCTGTCCCTGTCCCTGTCCCTGTCCCTGTCTCTGTCTCTGTCTCTGTCTCTGTCTCTGTCTGTCTCTGTCTCTGTCTCTGTCTCTGTCTCTGTCTCTGTCTCTGTCTCTGTCTCTGTCTCTGTCTGTCTGTCTCTGTCTGTCTGTGTCTTTCTGTCTTTCTGTCTTTCTGTCTGTCTGTCTGTCTCTGTCTGTCTGTCTGTCTGTCTATGTCTCTCTCTCTCTCTCTCTCTCTCTCTCTCTCTCTCCCTCTCCCTCTCCCTCTCCCTCTCCCTCTCACCTATTATACACAAAACCTAAAAGGAAGTCTTCCCTATAAGACGGAGCCTAGAATGAAAATCAAATGCTTTCAGAAGGAAGTGGAAGCCAATGCAACATTACCTGCTCATCACATAAGGAAAGACTCCCTTCAGTTTGCTATTAAGATTAAATAAAGGCATCTTTATGTTGAAATAGGCAAGACTGGGTAGCCATCTGTGCATCCCACCAAATGTCCAATATGAGAATTCCTAAGAAGTTCAAGCACCCTCCTTAGGAGAATCCCTGTCATTGGTCACAGACTAGGCTTATTCCTAGAGCCTCTGCACTCAAGTTCCTGGAGCAGTAGCAATAAGGATGATACCATGTCACCAAGCACTTTGGGACACTGGAGGCAAACAACCCCAGTGCCATGCTAAGAGCAGTAACTAGAGGCAGAGTTTCTTTGTTCAGAAATACTCATCAAACTGGGAACTTTCTCAGCCACTGAGGATGCAGAGGTAGACAAACGCTGCTTTGTCAGGACACTCACCTATTACGTTCTCTGAGATTAGGTTGATGCCAGAGAAGTGTATAGCAAGCCACCATGGTGGAAGCTTTGTTACTGGGCAGTCAAGAAACATCTCCTCCAGCCACTGACACTTGCTCACTGATCTGGATTAAACTTGAAAAAGGAGCCTTGGGAATATCTGCGATCACCAAGCCCAAATCCTTGAGCTGGGAATGAGTTTGCTGTGTTAAAAGCAAAACACTCACTGATACGTGGATATTAGCCCAGAAATCTAGAATACCCAAGATACAATCTCCAAAACACAAGAAAAATCAAGAAGAAGGAAGACCAACACATGGATACTTCATTCCTCCCCAAAATAGGTAATAAAACACCCATGGAAGAAGTTGCAGAGACAAAGTTTGGAGCTAAGATGAAAGGATGAACAATCCAGAGACTACCCCACCCAGAGTCCATCCCATAATCAGCCACCAAACGCAGACACTATTGCATATGCCAGCAAGAACTTGCTGAAAGGACACTGATATAGCTATCTCTTGTGAGGCTATGCCTGTGCCTGGCAAATATAGAAGTGGATGCCCACAGTCATCTATAGAATTGAACACAGAGACCCCAATGGAGGAGCTAGAAAAATTACCCAAGGAGCTGAAGGGGTCTGCAACCCTATAGATGAAACAACAATATGAACTAACCAGTACCCCCAGAGCTCGTGTCTCTGGCTGCATATATAGCAGAAGATGGCCTAGTTAGCCATCGTTGGGAAGAGAGGCCCCTTGGTCTTGTAAACTTTATATGCCCCATACAGGGGAAAGCCAGGGCCAAGAAGTGGGAGTGGGTGGGTAGGGGAGCAGAGTGAGGGGAGGGTATAGGGGACATTCAGGATAGCATTTGAAATGTAAATGAAGAAAATATCTAATAAAATAATTTTTAAAAATGCAAAACAAAACAGTCAAGAATGTCCGGGTTTCAGGTAGAAGTGTGTGAGAGAGAGAAGGGAGGAGAGGGCAAGAGTGGGCGTGGCTGTGCCTCCAGGTTCTGACCTTCTCACCAAAACTGAAATATATGCAACTTTCTTCTTCTCTTCATATGGATATGTGAAGATAAAATGAGGACTTTTTCTCAAAGAACTCTGGCTTCGATTTTGAGAGGCGCACCATGACAGTTTCTTCCATAGTTACACCGAAGAGGGTAGAAGAAGATGGTGTCATTTAGTAATCCTTGGACAAGAGAAGATGGAGCCTTGAACTGTGCACTGCAGGGTGCCACGTGTAGCCTCAGATCCAGTCAATAAACGGACAATGGCCCCAGAGAGGGACAAGGCTGGATCCCAGGTTTCTGGCCTGGACAAAGGGAGAGCATTTGAAATTTAGCTGGAATAGGCAAAATTGGAGTTTCGATTTGGTTTAGAAGCCAGAGAGCATTACGTGGCTGTTTTGGTTTCGGCAAACACCTAAACAATTAAGGCAGAAATCACTGCTGAAAACTCATGAGCTTCGAGTGTCTGCAGACCCTTCTCTTGGTGTTTATCTCCCGTCTAACCAGTAATGAGCCGTGAGTGGCTTATCAGTGCAGGCAAATGACAAACCATGTCTGTAATTGTATGTGGCATGCCGAGAGAGAAAAATTGGTTTTGCCACTTCCACGCTTTGATCTACAGCATGTAGAGGCTTCTCTGTGTCACTCTTGATTCAGTATGCATGATCAGGAAGATCTGACATAACCTGGGAAAACAATGGACAGGCACATAATTTTTTTTTTCTCTTTTGGTTAAAAAGTCACCAAGATTAGAGAAAATAGGAAGAGTCTAAACAGGGTAAGGGCTTGGATACACTGTTACGTTAAAGGCAGACACAGTATAGAGTGTTTCTCTCTCTCTCTCTCTCTCTCTCTCTCTCTCTCTCTCTCTCTCTCTCTCT
>NC_034604.1:76314643-76330949 GCF_900095145.1 Mus pahari | reverse complement strand
GCGTGTGTGTGTGTGTGTGTGTGTGTGTGTGTGTGTGCATGAAGATGCACAGTCTTACGTGTACACCTCTGAACTCCAGAGGATGTCCTATGTATTCCTCTACTGATTTCCACCTTATTAATTGAGACAAAGCCTCTTACTGAACCTAAAACTCATCATTTTCCAATAGACTGCCTGCCAGACAGCACCTGTGACCTTCCTGTCTCTGCCTCCTGCACAGTTAGGGTCAAACAAGCTCACAGCCACACCTAGCTTTCTACACTGATGCCAGGGTTCTAAATTCAGGTCCTTGTATGTGGATAGCACATGTGTTTACCTTTCTAGCTTCCCCAGCTTTTGATATGAATGAATACAGGTGGTGAGAAGACAGCATGTGGAGGTGTGGCTAACATTAATAACGTTTACTTCTTCAGGTACAAGTAATGCTTTAACATGCAAACCTGGTCAACAGGACTGAATCCCAGGAAGTGTTGCATGGTCCTTTTCCATCTAGCAAAGTGAGATTATTTTAAATCTTTAATTATTATGGGTACTGTAAAGCTTGACAGTTTTAACAATATCTGCTCTGTCTCCATAACACTGGTTAAGGTGCCATTTTTAGTGTTGCTGCAGTATCTGCAGTGCAATATCAACACTGAGGTGTCTTCCTTAGCCCTTTTCATAAGCATAGGAAGAAGCTGGATGTTGCCAAAAGCTAAGCATCACAGGCCACTGGTCAGTCTGTTACATACTTTTGTGATTAAAGTGACATCCTCAATTAGTAGGTTTTATGACAAAGTTTTGGTGCTTATCTACTTGCACTATGTGCTTTTAAAAAATTCTCTTCATCTCCAGAATGTATAACGCAGTGAGTTCCTTTTGGAACCACTAGATCTTTTACAATGATGCCATTTGAGTGACACTGTGTTCCCACTCATTCTCTGGTCTATACTCAACTGGAGTCATGGACTTTAGATGCCACAGACAGGAAGTAGGTCATTTCAACTGTGATGCTACCCACAGCAGGTGATACAACAGTAAATGTCCATGAAGTGTTCTTTGAGGTTAACTCTGAGCACAGACTGAATGTGATCTGCCAAGTTTCCAGGGTCATCATTCGAGACATTCCATTCCACTGACTACAGTGAATCCTAGCATCTCTTCAATTTCCATTTTCAGGAATGCTTTGTTTTTCAGGTTTTCTGTTTGTAATCACCTGTGATATTTTTGCAAGAGAAGATGTGCACCAAGTTCTTCCTCTCCTATTTACTGGCAAGAGTAGTCTGCCCAAGCTTCCATATCCGTTCATCTGTACATGTGCACCAACCATCTATTCATTCACACATCCATTCATCCATCCATTCATCATCCATCCATCATCCATCCATCCATCTACCCATCCATCTATCCATCATTCATCTATTCATCATCCATCTATTCATCATCCATCCTTCAATCCATCCGCCCATCCACCTACGACCCAACCATTCATCAACCCATCCATCTATTTACCCATCCACCCATCATCCATTTATTCATCCACCCATCCATCTATTCATCCACCCATTTATCCACCATCCATCTATCCATCATCCATCTATTTATCATTCATTCTTCCATCAATCCATCCACCCATCCACCTATTTACCCACCATCCATCATCCATCTATTCATCTATCTATCATTCATTCATCTACCCATCCATCATCTATCCATCCACCCATCTACCCATCCACCCATCTATCCATCCATCCATCCATCCACTTCCTCTGTCTTTCCATCCATTTCCATATTTCATTCCTTCCTTCAGTCCATATTCATAACCATCCCTCTGTGGAACCACACACATACTTCTTTCCTCCCATCAATACTACAATAAAACTTAACTTCTGTTACTGGCTCAGGATAGAGAAATACATACAAAGCATATTTCCTATATCATGAGAATTTGTATGAATGCCAGACATTTTGTGATAACAGTACTGTCAACATTTTCTGGGTGGACAATCACTCAAGACTGTTATAGCATCTAGTATAGTACCTAACATGTTAAGGTCAGAAGAATCTAATCATTCATCATTGCCCAGATAATTAATTTTAATGTGAATAATTTCATGATACAGTATTATCATGTATAATTTCAGCAACAATCTACATGTTTGTATAAATGCTAAATTACCCTTTCTTGATTATCAGATTTTGCCTTTGGTATTACATGGGTAATTACAAGTGACTTTACTGTTCCCATGTGTATCATACTTCCCACGTTTCCATTTACACGGATGCAGTTTCAGCTTTTAAACAGACATTACTATCATGCATGCTTTTCAGTACATGGATATACATGTTCCAGCATCAATTTAATTCCTGTATTTGACTTGATGTTGATCAGTATATTTCATTGTAGATATTCATAATTGATTTTATGCATTCTGCTCTTTCTTGTGACAGAGTAAGTGGTCATCTTCCACATAGGAAGGTGGGCTGAGTTCTTTGCTTTCTCTCTTTCATTATATTGTCATTATTGTATCTCATTCCTTGGATTTGGGGAGTAGGGACACAGTCTTGTCCAGTAGCCCACGGTAGCGCTCATAACTGTGCTGGGCTGACAGGCATACCCAACCGTGTATGGCTCAAGTTATTCTCTGCTTCTGCAGCTGTGTTGTTCCTCAAGTCAGTTCATTTTATAAATGTGACACTTGACTTGACGTTACCTTGTCTTTAATCAAGTTTGTGGCCCTTGATGTATTTTTTTTTAATTTCATTTAGATTCTATCCTATTTATCCTCCAATCTTGCTTCTCCTTTTTCTTAAAGAGGTTTATTTTTTAATGAAAGTGGTTCTTGAGAAAATACCAAACACATATTTTCCAATTTTTATTTCTTTTTATAACACTCCTATATTTTAAAGTACACCATCCATTTTTTGACAGAGCCACCACCTCTAGTCTTGGTTATTTAAATGACTTTAAATATGTTAAATATGCTTGGAAACATGTAGGCAGAGACTGTGGACCTCATACATATGTCCACCTCCCCTTCTGCATGAGAATGAGCAAAGGCATCCCCATCTTAGTCTGCAGCATCTGCTTACTCAGAGTTTCTATTCCTGCACAAACATCATGACCAAGAAGCAAGTTGGGGAGGTAAGGCTTCCTTCAGCTTACACTTCTACATTACTGTTCATCACCAAAGGAAGTCGGCACAGGAACTCACACAGGGAAGGAACTTGGAGGCAGAAACTGATGCAGAGGCCATGGGAGGATACTGCTTACTGGCTTGCTTCCCCTGGCTTGTTCAGCCTGCTTTCTTATAAAACCCAGGACTACCAGCCCAGGGATGGCACCAGCCACAAGGGGTCCTCCCTCCTTGATCACTAATTGAGCCTTACAGCTGGATCTCATGGAGGTATTTCCTCAAGGGAGGTTTCCTTTCTCTGGGGACAACTCCAGCTTGTGTCAAGTTCACACACAGAACCCGCCAGTACAGATGGGACTGCTGATCAAGCCCAACTCTACCATACTCTGACTCATTGTGTGGGTCCTGCAAATCCTACAATCTGTGTTGGCCACGTAGAGGGTGTCCAGACTGTAGGGCAGCAGTAACAGTGGCTGGCCATCTTAGTGCCCGACTTCATTGCTATCCTTAAGTACCTTAAGGAAATGAATTCTTAATGGTCTTTCCGATGACTTTCTCTGAGCTGAGACTGTGGTGTCTAAGAAGCTGTAGTCAAATAGCAACCTGGGGTGTTCTAATCAGCCAGGTATGTGGAGGGTTTTTCTTCCCATTCTGAATCTTTCATAGTGACTTTTAATTTTCCAGACAATTAGTCCTATGCCAAGTTCCATTTTCTTCATTTGTTTTAAATCAAAAATTTCCCTCTCAGCCTCAGGTTCTATCTTTTCATTCTTTGATATCCATTTAATGTGAGCATCGTGATGTATAGTTCTTTACAACAAAACTCCCAATCACAGACCTTTAAGAGATGACAGATGCAGTAAGATAGACACTCTTGTGTTAACTTTCCAAAAGTCCAGGCTTCATAACAAACAGCGCTGACACCAGCAACTTATACCTACAGAAGTGCCCGTCAGGAAACTCCAACTCACAGTCATTTCCTTCCATGTGGACCAGCCCCACTGATCTGCCATTTTGCTTAAGCAATAAGCACCCCAAGCCATAATTCTGGCTGTGTTCTCTCACTGGAGGGGGTTTGTCTCTCATTAGGGCCTCTTGTCTCCTTGCCTAATTTCCAAAATTGTTTATATATAAGAAAATTGACAGTATCATCAATCATAAACTGATCTGCGCGTTTTGCTCTGTGGACTTGCTCTTTGGAGGGATCGTTGTGGAAATGATGGTGGGGCAGGGGAGTGGGATACAAAGAGAAGACCACATTTATACAGAGCAGGGCGGTCTCTGCTCTCCTAGTTGCTTATCATGCTTAAATGCCAGACACCTGCTAAGATGTGTGGGTCAGAGTCAAGCGAAGGCATTGAAGGCCATCTAATGTGACTCATGACCTGATGTTTCTGTTTGAAACATTGTACCCTTCTAGCTGTGAGTGAATAATACATTACTCAAGACACAGAGGAATGGCTTAAATCACAGTGGGGAAATGCAGAGTTGATCAGGAACACTTCCCTGACATACACAGGAAGTTTAATAGATGAAGTCCCTGAGTGTTTGTGTTCCTGAGGAAGTTGTGAATCACAGCATCTCTCTTCCTGGTCTTAAAGAGTGTGGATTTTGCTCTCCATGAATGCTTCCATCATGGTTCCTACCTGAACACAGACCCAAAGATGATTTATCATGGATTGAATCTGGGAATGCCACAAGCCAAAATAAGCTATTCTCTATACAAATGAATAACTTCTCTCAGGAATTTGCTACTGTAACAAATGGCCTGGCTTTGGGGTTTGGAGTGACCCAGTCCAGACCTGTGGTGGTCAGATCCTCTGAGAAACAAAGTTGCAGAAGGCATGAGGCACTGCAGAGCCTGAGAATTGGCTTCTACCTCAAAGCCCAGGCGTGTCTTAAAACCACACACCCCAGGCAAAGCCTCAGTGTGGAGGAAGCTACTCCTCAGAACAACTGTTTGTAAACATTGCCTGGGATCCATGCGGCCTCCTCTAGGATTGGCTGGCAGGAGGGAAACAGCTTCTCCTTGTGACAGATGGGCCACTGTAACTACAGTTTTAGTCTGTTTGGTCTAGAATTTATGTTGTCAAAAAGGAATTTTTAAGTAAGGAAGAAGGAAAAGATTTCTTGGAAACAAAGAGGTGTTTGTTGTATTTCACAAGATGCCTGAGAGGCACAAGATTGCCTTCACTTCAGAAGTGGAGGGTAACAGTGCCTGAGGCAACTTCATGATGCAGTCTGGCAATGGATGTAAGGCCCCAGACTAAGGGAGAGGGAAGCCATATTCCCTCAGTCTCAGAAAAACCCAAAGTGATATTTACAAATAAGGTTTTATATGCTGCCAGGAGGAAAAACTGCTTAAAAGTTAAGACAAGAAAAACCATACACTTTTAGCGAGAAACAAAGAGGAATCTTCACGTGGCTAGACTCAGACAATGTCTTTTTGGCAACTATGCCCAGTGTGAAGCAGACACGCATGGACATTGTGTGATGAATTTTCCTTGCCAAATTGTGATTGCCAAGGGAAAAAGCATTTCCAGGCTCAGTGGACAAGACTAAGTTCACGTGAAGTAGAGGGTGTTGAGAAGGAGTTTGGAAGACTGAAGTAGATTGAATAGCAAAGCTACCTATATATCATCTGAGGTATAGTTCATTATAAAAGAAGAATTGTTTTTACATATGTGTGTGTGAGACAGAGAGAGAGACAGAGACAGAGAGACAGAGACAGAGAGAGGCAGAGAAGAGAGAGAGACAGAGAGTAGAGAGAGAGACAAAGAACAGAGAGAAGGAGAGACAGAAACGTAGAAAGATGGAGAGATGAGGAGAGAGGGCGAAGCGTATGTCCTGAAGCTGAACTTATAGCCAGTTGTCAGTTGCCTTATGTGGGTGCTAGGAACTGAACTTGGGTCCCTTGAAAGTGCAGTATTAGTTCTTAACCATGTGCCTGCTCTTCAGCCCCAATTTCTAATTTTTATGTGCAATTGTTATTATCATGAGTATAAATTACAGCCCAGTTCTTATTCTGTTTTTTAAAACTTATATCATTTTTAGTTATCTCAAAATTTTTAAATTAAGAATTTCAGTTCTGTTGCTTACAGCGGTGATGTAGATGTAGGTTTGGATATAATGCAAAGGTGTCTTCTTCTCTTTCCTGGTTCTTTTTCACTTGCAAATTGAGCAAGTACTTCTTGAGGCTCCATCTACTTTTGTGTTTTATTTACTTATATGCAGACTTAAATCTTTAAGTTTTGCTTCAGTTCTTCCCTCTTGAGAGACAGCAGTTGGCCCTACTGAGAACAATGCGTTCTTTTTGTCAACAGGGTGGTTTTATCCCCCATCTTAGTCCTGGAATGGAGAGAACTGCCCTCTCTCTCATACCCACAGCAAAGATGCTTTGTGTGCGCCAAACATGTGCATTCCTGACTTTTAGCTGTGGCCACATGACCAGGGTAGGGAGTTGCCTGATGCCCATGGGTCTTCAGTCTCTCTGTCTGCCTTCTTCCCTGGCAGCCCCCTTTAATTTGTTTCCCCAAACACCATGGTTTTAAATTTTAATTTTAAAAACTTTCTATTTTGAATTATTTATGAAATCATATGCAAGTTTAAGAAATAAAACAGAGAGACTTTGTGTATAGTCACCTCTGTTCTCCCTGTGCTAACATCTTGCAAATCTATAGCACAATATTACTAGGAAATTAACATCCATCTAACCCACCAGCTGGATTCAGACTCCACTAGTTTAGCTATGATAGCTGGAGTGTATACCCACACATACACTGAGTCCTGTGTAGTTTGTTTCCGTGTGTAGATTTGTATGGTTAATACATGACCTACAATTCTTTGTTGGGGACAAGGAAATGTATGTTGTGACTCCCTCTGACCCCTGTCCTAACTCCTGGATACCTCTAACCTATTCATCAGTATAGTTTTGTATGGTAACAGAGTGTGTACCCTTTTGACATTTCCGCTAACCCTACATTAAGAAGCCATGACCTTTGTCTGTTATAAGCAGCACACTGTCTCTCTGGACTTTTCTCAAAATTCTTTGGCTTTTGTATATGATAAAACAGATCAACTGTCATTTCCTTAAAAATTTGTCCCCGTTGCTAATGCAAGTCAACTCTGCTTCACTTGTTTCAGTTTGTGATGAGGACAAAAAGTGTCCACTTAGAAACCCTTATTTGACATCTCTTCATAAGAAAGGGGATTCTTTTGTCGCTCTAGAACGCCTACAATTTCTGAGACTGATTTTGTCCAGTGTCTCAGGAACACACTTAGAACTCCTTGTTCTGGGTCAGACCAGAGTTCTTTGACTTTTGCTCGTCCACTTACTGAGGACAAACCCTTGAGCCTTCAAACTCTTTTGAACATGGCTGGCATCTTTGCTGTGCTAGAAGGCAGACTGCTACTGTTTATTTTGAGAGAAGGGGTAAGAATCAGACAATGAGTCTTAGAAGCAGGCAATACTTGAGTATAAACTTGGGGACGGAGTGGTAACTCTGACAGACCCATCTATCCATTCCTACAGACCCAGACCCACCCTTGCTGAGCTTAGAGATCTGGATGCTCATAGGCTGATGGTAAACCTCTCATGGTGGAGTGCTGAGAGCATTTGGGAAGAGGAAGGCAAAGGAATATAGAGAAATTGGGTGCTGTATGTTATACCATATGCAGGGCTCAGCGAGTCCTCTCTTGGGTAATAAGTAAGTCTAGACGTAGAGAATATCTAGGACTCATAACCAAGTGAGGAAAAAAGAACAAAGTGTCAGAATGGCCAACGGAGACACATGGGAACACAGAAACCTGCTGTAACAAACACAGTAAAAGGTTGTCTGTTAGACATGTGAGAATAGCTTAATCCAGAACTGCCACACACCCAAGGCTGAACCAGATAACCAGAACCCAATGCCACCACTTACTCAGGATATCTGGACACAGAACTAGAACCCCAGGATGCCCACTGGATAGTCCACAAACAGAGTCCAAGATCAACGTTCTGCTCTGCATCTCGAGAGGGACATGATCTGTCCTGTGTCCGGAGAGTCTCTTCCAGGATCGCTATCTTTGAATCAGAGATGACGGTTGGACCTGATTGAACTTCAGCTAAGATATGTCACACAGGTAGGCATCCTTGGGAAGATAGGCTTAGGGCCACAGTTAGGAAACTAAGAGTGTGATCTCTGTGTGATGCCCCTCAAGCATGATCAAAGAACTTCTGTTATACCAGCTACTTGTTTCTACATTCTTGGTAGGGACACCTGTCAAGATGAGACACTGAGGAGAGTTCACTGTGTTTGCTAACCTGGAGAGCGAAGAAGAAATGATGAAAGGTTTAGAGATAGTAGAGATCCATCGGGGGAAAGTCTGGTCAGCTGGGAAGGAGCTGCCATCCTAACTGGGGCTAGGGGGAGATATTTTGGGATCACTTGTAGAGTCTCCTGGTCTTAAGCATCTTGGGTAGAAGAATAATGAGCTGCCTTGGACATCCTATACACAATACTCCCAGACCAAGTTCGCCCCTGGATAAGGTTTCTGGAGCGGTCATCACAGAGCATCTGAAAATGTGTGCCTCAAACAAAAGATGGGAAGTCTGGCATCTCTAGAAGTCACAGGACCAAAATCAAGATGTGGCCATGAGAACATTCTCTCTGAAGACTCCCAAGAGGATTTGTCCAGCTTCTAGGGGCGCCAATCTCTGCTTCTGCTGTCATAGAATTATTGGTTTTGTCCCTACTGTCCTTTTCTGTGCATTCCCCAGATATTCTCATTAGCTTTAGATATCACCTTAGTCCAGAATGACTCTATTTTGATACACAAGTTAATTACATTTCTGAAGACCCCCATATCCAAGTAAGGTCTCATTCATTACTTGGCAGGTGTGGGGAATTATTCAAAATCCATAGTCACCATGCCAGAACATCCCACCCCAGTGGTCTGGCAGACTTTGTAAATAAGTGTCCCACAGACACCCCTGAGATTTCTGGGAATTATCCTTGATCTGACCAAACCAGCTTGAAATGTGGGGATTTGAATGATATTCAAGGTGATCAATATCCTGATAGGAATATGGGAGAGTAATTCAGGCAAAGGAGGGGATTCTATGCAGATCCTGGCCTGTACACATAACGGAATATGTGCTTCCTGTACCCAGCTCTGATGAAGATAATGTCATGGCCCACTGAATGCTGACAATAGCCTGAGGCCAAGTTGTACTCAGGGAGTTCTTATACCTGAGAAGAGCTGCTCTGTTCAGCTCTGTTCAAGTTCCCCGAGTGCTCTGGAAAAGTCAGAATCATTAGAGGTGAACTGCGGTCTGGCTTCAGAAAGGCAGACCTTGGAGCCCGGTCTCAGAGATGTTTTCAAAACTATGTAAGGAGCTATGAGTTCTTCAGCATCTTAGAGTTAAATTCCAAAAGAGTGTGAACAAGGAGAGGTGTTGAGAATCATCCCAGTGGTCACTGGTGACTTATCTCCTTGGATAAATGGGAGGTCTCTACTACTCAACAGACGTACTCAGCATGGCTCAATCCTGGAAGCCTGGCTAGGGACGATGAAGTGATGAAGAAAAGGCAAACACAGGTACACTGACAGAAAAGCTGGGGTCAGGTGGGCTGTTTGAGCCATAAAGGAGCCTCGCCAAGCTAACTAAAGCCACAAGCTGGAACCTCAGCATATTTATTATGTAACGCAAAGGAGGAGGAGTTAGCTGGTCTCAGTAGGAGGTCTTGTAGGTGAGCCCTCTCAGGCTGTAAACATTTGAAAGGAGGGCACCTCAGTTGCTATTGATCATTAATAACTTGTACGTGGACAAGAAGAAGGGTTGACCATTCTGAGTCCGACCTGAGGAAGGCTTTGCCACTTTACCCCAGTCTGTGGCACTGGGTCCTTGACACACTGTACATATGCAAACAATTCACATTCATTCAGAATTCCACCCTCTCCTTACTCAGGGAACAGCCCAATTTCCTCTGCTCCCCACATTCAGCTGTTGAAAAACAAGCGTATCTTGTAGCTAGCATGAAGGAGGAAGGCCTATGCTGGCCTGCAGGGGCTCTGTAAGACAGGGAGGATGTACAAGGCTGCTCGTGCTGCCAGGCTGTAGGTGACTGATGTCTGAGAGACAGTATGCTCTGTGAAACAGTATGTTATATAGGCTATCTGTTTTGGATCTAGGGAGTACTGGTAATATAGTGAACAACAATCCTCCTGCCACACAGAGACAAAACAACAGGCTCATCACAACCATCTGGTAGAAGCATAGATAACTCATGCTAGGCATGGCTCAGGGAATCAGTGAGTCACTGAGGATCTTTGAATTCTTGTAGTAGACTCTGTCCTTTGTTTCAGCCTCCTCCTCCTAGGAGCTGTCTTCTGTATATACAGTACAGCAGTCGCCATGTTAGATGAGTGCACACAACCCTCTCATTTATTGCTCACAAGATCTGTGTGGGTCAGGGACACCAGTTCTGTGATGCCCTCACAGAGTAGGTGGAACTTTTCTCTTGGTATGCAAGGGGTCCAGAAGAGCTACACCATTCTCTCAAGCTCTCCTGAGAGTTCTCTTAGGAGCGTTATTAGTCTGTCTACTTCTCAAATTTCTGAACTTCTGCACTCAAATAGCAGTCTGGTCTTTCCCTTCGACAGGAACATCTCATGTGATGAGTTTTCCTTAACTATGAGTCTGTTACCAGCAGTTTATATAAAATCCATAGGAGGCCGAGTGATCCTGTGCTGAAGCTTGACTTATGTTTTACGTTGTGCTACGTTTTATGCTGTGCGCTCCTAGCCCTTCCTTACCTTTGCTGTTAATTTGTTACTTCCTGCAGATACCATTCCCTAGTACTGCCCTTTCCTTCATCTCTTACCAAGTGAGTGTTGTCAGACACTCGTGCCAGCTGCCTCAGAATCTGTCATCCACATGTGTCCACAGTGATCCACAAGTGCTTGCTCCGGTTTTCATTTCCAGTCTAGCAGCATGCAGTGTCAATAAAAATAAATTCCAGGATCTTAAAACGTCTCTCATTTATCCCCCTGCTAGTCAGCACAAATGAGGAGTAGTTCCAGGTTTGGTGGGTATGGATGGAAGGTCCATCACCAGCAAAGGAAGAACCGCATCAAGGCAGAGTGTGACTGCCTTCAGCCCTTCAAAGAAAATCTGGGTGCTTCCTGTCTCTGGTGTAAATAACAGAAACCCTGAGTGTGCAGGATGTTAGGTTCGCTGTAGAAGAACTGTTCAACCTTGCAAAATGGAACACACCATTTTCACTGACATGTTACTTCCCTTTTGAAGAGAGGGTAATATAACTTACCACAGCCACATGGTTGCTATGAGTGTGTGAATTTTCACATGTTTGCAGGTCCCTGTTGGTGTGTGCTTAAGTACATGGGATGTGTACACGTGGAGGCCAGATGAGAGCAGTGCCTTAAGCATGTTCTTCCTTAGACACCACCACTTTACTACGCTGTGACCAAGTCTCTCACTGGCCAAACACACTCAATAGCCCTGGGTCTTACTGGCTTGCCTCTGCAGCCTCAGTGCCTGAGTTACAATTGGTTGCTACTGTACCTGGTTTTAAAACAAAATAAAATAACTTCTGGGGCTTGACCGCAGGTTCTTGTGCGTGAGTGGCAAGCACTCTACCGACAGAACCCCTTACCTCTCTAGACCCTATTGCTGTTTTAATGGACATTTTTTTCTCCATCTAAATCAAACCTTTTCTTTTAGCTCCAAAGACAAGGCTGAAGGAGAGCAAGGAGTGGGAGAGGAGGAGGCTCCAGTTATCCCATCCTCTTAGGCTGCCCTGTGTTGTTCCATTGAGGTGATGGCTCAACAGAAGCTGGGAATAGCCTACTGGTCTGTGGAAACTTATCAACAGCATCATGAGGACTCAATCTAAAGGCAAATGCAATCAATTTTCTTTCCACAAGAAGTCTCCCCCGTCCTGCCTGCACACACTTGCTTGGCTTCGGGGCTGTCTGTGCTAGAGATGAGTCTATTCTCACTGCAGTCCATGTCGTTCCCAGGCTGAGACACGTCAGTGAGAGAAGATTCACAGATGCCGCGTTAGCCATTCAACTTTGTGGTCCCCTAAGCCGCACAGCAGCACGGGTGAGCCGGTGTCTCTTCCCGGTTGACTCAGGCTTTCTTTCTGGTCACCCCAGGCTTCTCTGGAAGTCATCAGCACTCTCAGCTTTAAGTTCTGCATCTAATGAACAGGGCCTTGTGTAACTAACCACTGGGTAATCAGCACTTTTCATTCTGGGACTGGCATCATGCTAGTTCCAGGGCCATACCTACTCTGACGACTCTCCTCTCAAATAAGTATGCTATTTTTTTTTTTTTGAAATGATAAAAATGAACAAGAGAATTGATAACGAGCCCTTGAGGTATACAGAACAGAATGTCCTGGGTTATATGAATCATATTGAAACTTTAAGAAGTTGTGTTTCTAGTTGATCTGAATTCTCTTTCATCCTCTGGATAATATGCAGTCAGAAATTCCCAGGAAATCAGGCAGAACATAATTAGCTGGGCAGCACACCATGTACCAAGTCTTGTAAGAGGGAACTAGAAAGCCTTTTTTATTGGTTTGATTTTTAAACCCTTGGGTGTGTCAAGCGCGGCACAGAAGTTAGCACTGTAAGTGTTCTGGAAGCCGCTGTCCTTCAACTTGTCAATTACGTGAGGGTAGTGTGGGATGGATAGAAACGTCTCTGTTTGATTTTACTCCTGCTCTTTCTCTCCGATATCCTGAGTTTCCAGGTTATTCAACTAAGCACAAATTGTCGTTCACACACGCGCGCTGCCATGATTTCTGATTTGCTGGCTGTCACTCCCATTAATAACCAACCAGGCTGTCAGGCTGTCATTCCTTGTTGTTGTAACGATTTGTTTCATACAAGGGACTTGATTCATGATGAAGGGAGTGGAAAGTAAAAAAGCCTACAGTTGTTCTGCTGTTTGCTAAAGTTGGAGGGGCAGAAGGGTTAGGTGAAAGTTTAGTCGAAATTTCATACTCCGTCTTTATCCTTGAAAATTAATTGCTGAAATACCTTGGATGTTTTTTTGAGTGGAACAAATACTCTTCTTGGAGTTTGAGATGTGGTATATAGTTCAGATCACTCTCAGGAATATTCCCATCCACAATTCTCAGGTTGCTTCTTCTGACATTGCCCAAAGCACAGTTCTCTGAATGAAGGAAGATCCCGGCTCCTCTGAGCACACTCCCTGGCAGAGCCTTCATTAACCATGGGGGTGGCGGGCTGGCAAGCCTTTCCCCCTTGTCTTTCACTCGCCTGGTGGAAGGACTCCTTTTCCCAGAGCCCAGGCACTAGGTGTCTAGTGAGACTTAATTGTGGTGGCATTTTTTCATTCCAGTTCTCACTGGAAGTTTCCCGTGTGGCTTTAAAGGATTCAGACAATAGGGATGTCACAGCAGCTGTCAGTGAGCGTTCCGAACCCACAGTTCCACTTCTCCAGCTCTGGGTCTCATTTTCCTGCTCTGTTCCGTGCAGGGATCCTTCAGTTGCCGCTGATGGGAAGGAGAAATGCTCTGCCTCCCTGCCCCGTTTTCCACAGAGAGGAGGAAAAGGCCAGGCCTGCTCACAGCACAGGGGGCCTACGGTCACTTCTCAAATCTATATTCTCCTCACTTCACTTCCTCCTCCCTGTACTATTGGGTACTTCTGCCCTCCGCTGAGAGAAGTATCAAAGCTGTTTTCTTTGTACCTCTGCATATGCTCTGGACAAAGGAGGGGCGTACACCACATAAGAATTCTTTACCAGCATGCTCTATGGAGCCACTGGTCCAGCTCCATCATCTTCAACGAGAAGCATCAGCAAAGGAATGAACTTTGAGGTCCTGCCTCTCACAGCCTGGGTCACCACCCACATTTTTCTGCTATCATGAATAACCATGTATGTCTTCTCTGTCATGTCCTCAACAGTAACCTTATTCTGTGCTGACAGCTCAACTTCTTTAGTCTTCCATTGTCTTTTTGGTATTGAAATGGCGCCCTGTCCATTATGCTCCTACCTAAGAAGAGTTTTCCTGACATGAAGCACAATGCTATAGAAATAGATCAACAGAGACCCGCACATTCACTCTCTACCTTGTTCTCTTCGTAGCCTATCTGGTATGTGAGTTCTAAATTGTAGTTCATAGCTTGCTTCTATGTATGTTTGTTTTTTAATCTCACCTATGTTTTAATCCAATGCACCACGGGATCACATTTATTGCTTTATGGTGACACAAGATACCTACACAATATCTACTGGAAAGTAAAGACTTAAGCCATTTAGACATTCTGTATTAAACAGCACATGTTCAAATCTTACAAATGTGTGAAATTAATTTCCTATTTGATTCAGAATTTTAGTCATGTTAGTTTCCCCAGTAGTTTGCAATAATTTGGAAGTGTGAAAATTTAAAGATTTGGTCTCTAAAAGCAATTAATGTGCATTGAATTAGAAAATAAGCTTCGACTCTAAAAGTGCTGGTGGTGGAGTGGAGCTGTGCAATTTCCATGTTGTCTAAAACAGTAGCCTGAACTCCCTGTCATAAAATATGTAGCTAATCTCGAAGCAAATATCTTTCTGCAAAGTAATGCATTATGCAATTCAAAGGACACTTGCAGAGATGCCACAGGTGCCACAGTCCTGTCTGCCCATCAGGACATTTAAAATAGTGAGAAAGAGAAAGGGAAGCCAGCCACTTCACGGCTCGAAGTGGATAAATACAACTTCCAGAAAGAGACAAGAGGCTGGGGCCAGTGTCAGGAGGAGAGCAGAGAGCTTCTCAGACACAAGAACAGTCACCGCAGAAAAGATGAATAAATGGAAGTTGGTTCACATTAACACTGCTATTGAACAGCAGATGTTGTTTATATAGGGAAGAAGAAAGCCACAGGCTGAGGAAACACGTTTGTAGTACATGTATCCAATAAAGGGTACACATCTAGAACACAGGAGAAACTGACACACATGTGAAAGAATACAGTTTTAAAATGGCAAAGAATGCCAAACAGTCTTTCACAATAGAGCCATTAAAATTAGCCTATGAGAAGCTATCTGACTGGAATGTCCCAAATAAACCACAATGAGATACCACTAGAGACCCAAACTGTGTTAAAGATACAAGTGAGTGGAACTCTGACATATTTCCTCAGGAATATATATTGTTTTGATGACTCTGGAGAGCTTTTGAACAGCATACATTAAATTAAACATGGACATACACTTCCACCTAGGAAGCCCATTCCTGTGGCTGCATCTCAGAAATGCAGGTTACAGTGTCTACTAATATGTTTACAAAGGTTTCTAGCAGCTCTATTCATAGTATGCAAGAAATCACTAGGAAAAAAAAGCCTGACCACAGAGAGAAAGAGAAACATGATGAGGTATACACACAAACAGCACACAGCAATATAAAGCATACTTGTGCTATTGGTAACAACACAGCTGACCCACAGATGTGGGGCTGGGGCATAGATGCAGACATGAGAGACTATATATCACATTGTGTCATTAATACAAGACAGTGGAACTTCATGGAGTTAAGTAGCAAATAAAACTAACATGACACTAGAAATTTAAATAGAAATCAATTTAGGGGATACTGATGGGAACAAGACGTCAGGGACCTACGTACGGTGCTAGAACGGTCTCTTTCTAAATGTCAATGCGCTAAATGAGTGTATATATGGCAATGCAGAGCTTGCCAAGTTAACATTTGAATTAGTGAGGTTTGAAGTATTATGTTACACTATAATAAACAAGTAAGGCAGGTGGATTGTAGAAATAGTGAAGGGAAGTTACTCCATCCTGCTGTGCCTTCATACAGTGCACAACAATGGTAGCCAGGGCTCAGTGGCTAAAGAACAACCTCCTCTTGTAGAAGCTCCAAGTTCAGGACCCAAGTGGAGTTTATTATTTATTACGGAAGAAAACTCACAACATTCTATAACATCAACTCCAAAGTATGCACTACACCCAGGCTCTGCAAACACCTATCACACGTGTACACACCTACTGCCTTTATAACTATTTTACTGGTGTGACGAGACAGTTTCAGAGGTTAGTCTGTCACCATCATCATGGTGGGAAACGTGGTGACAGACATGGTGCTGGAGAAGTAGCAGAGAGAGAGAGAGAGAGAGAGAGAGAGAGAGAGAGAGAGAGAGAGAGA
>NC_034604.1:76297512-76314496 GCF_900095145.1 Mus pahari | reverse complement strand
CACACACACACACACACACACACACACACACACACACACACACACTAAATCTTTAAAACCCTGGAATTTAACAGCAGGACAAAGTAAATAAACTACAGATCACAGCTCTTGTTGAACCAATCAGAAGCTGAGATCACAGGAAGTCTAGCAATCCTAGTCTCAGGACAGAGCAGATACTCCCAAGATTACTGGAGTTTTTCTGCCTAATAATTTCATATATCTAGCTTGGAAAGATTCCAGATATCTGAAAATAGGTCAAAATGACTCAGGGATGTAAAGTGTTTCTAAAATCCTGGGTGAGGATGAGGGTGTAGAATCTGGGAGCTTCAGGACGGGGTCCAGTTTGAGAGCACTCATGCACTTCATGTCTTTCATAGTGATCAGAGGTTCAGGAACAATGACACATAAAGTGAGAGCCCAAAGAGACACTCTGGAGATAGCACAGGTCTGCTCACAGCTGCAGGATATATAGGAAGCCCACTTAAGCTCCTACATGGAACAAAATCATTGGCTTTCCAGAATTATCTTCAGGTACAACTAACACCTACTATGTGTAGAAGAGAAAAAAATTGCCATAAGGGAGAGTCAAGCAAATAACCTAGGCCCAGAGCCCCATATTTATTACAGAAGAAAACTCAGATTAAAGGTAGAACTTTTTCCCAACACAAAATCCATGGGAGATATAAGAATGGAATTCCTTGAAGCTAGAGGAGGGCCATGCTCAAAGAGAATGTCCCGTATCTTGCCCTCAGGCACAGGATGTCTTTAGAAGATGAAGTTTGCCAGAATTATGCATATCTAAATTCAGGAATGTGCCACCTTAAAAGTATGAGGAAAAAGCAGAGAATATTTATTTGTAATTTCATACCTACCTGAAGTAGCTTATTAAATTAAAGCTTTATTATAAAATATAATAAAACTTTATTTCATTTTATTGAAAATTAAAATCATTTTAAATATCTCTTAAAAAGAAGTCAGAATAAATATTCTTAATAAGAAAGAAATGATGAAAAGAATTAATACTAGCAAATCTTCAGGAAAATAAATGGGATGCTAGCTGAAATCTTAGAAGCAACCTCTCTGGGCATCATTAAAATAAAAATTATTTTCTATAAATGATAACCATCCAAAACACAGATCCTAGAAATAATATAATTATGTAGAAAAAATTTATAAAAAGGATTGACTAATGTATAATTTGCATAAAAGCAATGCTATTATTTGAAGACATATAGATTTGAAGGCCACATTGAAAAGCCCGTGACAACCACAGAAAGATTTTAAGAAGATCAAATATGGATTCATGAGAGGAGAGAAAGGGAAAATATTTTCAAGTCCAAGGCAAAGCCAAGGAGATGTAAGGCAAAAAAAAAAAAAAAAAAACA
The DNA here is from genome assembly GCF_900095145.1 of Mus pahari. Taxonomy (NCBI): domain Eukaryota; kingdom Metazoa; phylum Chordata; class Mammalia; order Rodentia; family Muridae; genus Mus; species Mus pahari. Next base: position 76,313,111 of record NC_034604.1, on the reverse strand, counting down.
GAAGAAATGTGGTGAGCAGAAGCAATTATGTTAACTACCATATAAAATGTGAGTGGACCCAACATAAGCACACCAATCAGAGAGAGAATTCTCAAGTTGGGTAAAAGGAGAGAGAGAATAATCTTACTCATCTCCAGAAGAACCCCCCAAGGTGCTCTGACACAGGTTCACAGGGTAGTGCAAACCAGTGTGAAGAAGCATTCCAATCTGAGGTTCACAGGCTAGTGTAAAACAATGTGAAGAAGCATTCCAATCTGATATGAATGAAACATGGCTCTATCATTATCAAATTAAGTAAACCTTAAAATAAGGAAGAGGGCTGGGATAAAATATAATATTTCTTGATAAAAGAGGCACTATTTCCCAAATATCTAACAAGCTTTAAAGTATATGCATATCATAAAGAGTCTTCATCATGAAAATTTGAAAAAAAAAAAAAAGGTTTAGAATCCAAAGTACAAATGAAGACAGAGAAAATCCCAAATAGGAATTTAAGCATCTGCTTTCAATTCCAGGTTAAGAAGTTCTACAGGCATCTGCCTCAAATAAAGGGCACCAAAAGGCTTAACAAGCTGAGAGTCATTTTTTTCCTTTGGACTGATTACATAAAAAGTGGCAAAAAAAAAAAAATCTGTTTCCAAAACCTGAGCAAGTGAGTGAGGAAGGCGGTGTGTCCAGTTCCTGGATGGGCTTGCCTGTAGAAGAAGCCACTGGGTGGCATGGCTGTAAAGGTCACTTTGGCACTGGAAAGTTGTGGCCAGTGACTGGAAGTTTCTAGTGATCTGTGTGACAACAAGAGACCATGAGGATGGAGTCAGGACCCTTTCACACTCTTGATGCTTGAGTAGAATTTTCTAGTGCTTATAAAATGCATTAAGACAAAATCCCAAAGAATCCAGGAAAATCACAGCAAATAAGCTGAAGAAACTTAAAAATAAGAATACTACCACTTGTTCAAAGAAAATAGAGGAAGAAAGAAATTTTAAGTTGGGCCCTTTATTTAACAATAAGGAAGGAATACTATAAAACTAAGAATAGATATTACTGAATCAAAAGTTCAGAAACAGTGAAGAAAATAATCAAAATTACAAGGTTATTCTTTGGGAAAATCTGTAATAATGACACCTTTTTAATTTGACTTATCATGAGAAAAATGTGGGAAGGAAAATATCCCAATGTCAGGAAGAAGTATTATTGCACTATACCCAGAGCATCATTAAAATAAGTGTGGGACAAGAGAGAGGCTCAGCAGCTTAGTGATTGCTGGGCTTGCAGAGAATCTGCATTTATTCTGTGCTTGGTACCCACATGGTAGCTAATGACTATATGTAACTCCAGGTCCAGGGGGGCTGACCCCTTCTTTTAACCTGTAGGAGAACCAGGCATGCACAAGGTGCACACACATACATGCAGGTAAAACACTCATACACATCAAATAAAACACACATTTATACACACATACATAAATATTTAATAATTAGTAAATGTGTAGGAAAGACAACATCAAGGGTTTAATGAGTTAGAAACAAGAGAATCCTTTCCAAGGTGTAAACTAGTCATGACTGGTCAGAAAATCAATGGTAAACCTGTAGCCCTGTATCAAGTAAATGGTATGTAGAAAGAATGAAACTCATAAAGAAAATCTCACATGACGCTGTGTTTACTAGCAAATTCTAATAATCACTTAAGGAAAAAAATACCAATTATAACAAAAAAAATCCCCCAAAATTCTAACTAGAAAAATCTAGAATTACTTTCCTTTTTTTTTTTTTTTCCTTTTGAGACCCACATTATCCTGGTATCAAAGGTTGAAAAGCAATTAAAACAAAACTATAGTCCAATAACCTCATGAGCACACATGGGAAATCTCTAATAAGAAAGATCAACACTCTGAATCCAGTAAGACACAGAGAGGATTATACCCCACGACTAATAAAAGGGTTCAACCGGGACATGTTTAATGGCAACAATCAAAATCCAGTGGATGCCATTTACCAGATCATCAGAATGAAGAAGAAATGAGAGAAAATCGGGACTCAATCGTAGCCTCCTATTGCTGACAAGTGAGTCTCCGTCAGTAAAGGGAACACAGCTTGATGAAGGTCAAAAGCACCATTTCCCTCAAGTGTGTGCACAGGCAAGAGGACCACTTTCATCACTTTATTTAGTGTTACACTGAGGCAAAGCAATGAGAAAAGAAGAACAAATAAAAAAGAACACACCGAATGACTGTATAGATGTTCTATATTAACAGATGGTAGCCTAGTTAGAAAATCCCAAGATACTAAAGTGGTGGCCAAAACTAATAAGCATAAGCAATAAGACTGACCAACATACATTCGATTTGTTTCCAAGCAATGAACAGTATCTTTTGCTACTGAAAACATAGTTATAAATCTCACATCTAAAAAAACAAATGTAACTATATGCTAAATAAGCAAATGTGAGATAGCTTGTTAAGTACGGTGGGTCTTCTCTCATCTCTAGATTTGTAATAAGTTTAAAATTTCTAGTTTAATTTAAGAACTGTTGTTACAGTGCAGAGGGATTAGTCCTTAGACGGATGAGATTCCTGATACACACTTCTTTTAATTTAATTTAAATGGATACATAGTTACTCTCCACCACCTGGGCTTCCTCTTGTATACTCTACAAGCACAGCTTCTTTGTTTCTGTTGGAAGATGGTGGTTGAAAGAGGTGATATTATGCACTGGAGTGTCTCTTGGAAAAGAAACATTTCAGTTTTACATACACTATGCAGAAAATGCAGCAGATGTATATTTAAAGACACCTTTATGTTTAGCATGAAGCATCAGCTGCAATGGGGGTTCCCTTTTCCTTTTCTTCCCCAACAGCAGCCCGTAGTCCACCACTTGTGGGATCTGGAAATTGAACGCACTTCAACAGGATGGTATGAAAGCACCTCCTCTCACTGAACCATCTCCCTGGCTGATAGTTCCCCCACTTTCCTTAACCCTCTTATCCTTCGTTACAAACTAGAGGAGGAAGTCTTGCGGAGCAGATAGTAATTTCTTTAGAAGTAAATCCATAAGTAATCTTATAAAAGAACTTTAAGATTCCATTTCATCCATCATCCAACATGTGACAGTAAATGCTGGCATGATGGCGGGAAAATAAAGGCCCTTATACATGACTAGTGGGAGTGTAAACTAGTTCAGTTACCTTGGAAGATAATCTGGAGGTTTCTTCAAAAATTAGGAATAGAACTACCATATGACCTAGCTGAACCACTCCTAAGCATGTACCCAAAGGTCTATACCCTCCTGTAGAGATGCATGCACATCTGTGTTTACTGCCGCATTCTTCATTATTTATTCATGGTATGTAGGAAATGGATCAGCCTAGATGAATGGATAACCAAAGCATGATACATATACACAGTAGAATTTCATATAGCTGTAAAGAAAAATGAAATTAGGAAATTTGCAAATGGTTGAAAGTTGAAAATTTTTTATCAAGTGAGGTAACTTAGACCTTGAAAGACGAACACTGCCTATCCTTTACTGGACATGAGTCCTAGCTTCAACGCCTTTAGTTACTTGTGTTTTTGCAGTCTACCTGTAGAACCAGGAACGAGAAAGGATCAACTCGGGGAAGGCAATTTCCTTAGGGGAGGAAGACTAGAACAGATAAAAATGGAAAGAGAGGAGAATCCTGGGAGACGGGAAGTCTATGCAAGGCGGGGACCATAAGAATGGAGGAGATGGGGATTTGAAGTTCTTATACAGATCTTTCACTTCCTTAGTTAGAGTCACACCGAGGTATTTTATATTATTTGTGACTATTGTGAAGGGTGTTGTTTCCCTAATTTCTTGCTCATCCTGTCTGTCCTTCGTGTAGAGGAAGGCCACTGATTTGTTTGAGTTAATTTTATATCCAGCTACTGCACTGAAGTNATTTATCAGGTTTAGGAGTTCTCTGGTGGACTTTTTAGGGTCACTTATGTATGCCACTGCTTGTGGACGTTGTACATCGTGGTGCGCACTAGGCTCCGCACCACGATGTACAACGTCCACAAGCAGATCCATCCCATCATCAGCCACCAAACCCAGATACTAATGCACATGCCAACAAGATTCTGCTGAAGGGACCCTGATATAGCGGCCTCTTGTGAGGCTATGCCAGTGCCTGGCAAACACAGAAGTGGATGCTCACAGTCAACTATTGGATGGAACACAGGGTCCCCAGTGGAGGAGCTAGAGAAAGTACCCAAGGAGCTGAAAGGGTCTGCAACCCTGTAGGAGGAACAACAGTATGAACTAACCAGTACCCCCTGAGCTCATGTCTCTAGCTGCATATGTAGCAGAAGATGGCCTAATCGGCCATCATTGGGAAGAGAGGCCCCTTGGTCTTGCAAACTTTATATGACCCAGCACAAGGGAAGGCCAGGGCCAAGAAGTGGGAGTGGGTGGGTAGGGGAGCAGGGGCGGGGGTGGGGTATAGGGAACTTTCAGGATAGCATTTGAAATGTAAATAAAGAAAATATCAAATAAAAAAAAGAATGGAGGATATAAGGGTGGAAAAAGGTTCACCTTAACAGGGTTTATGAAACAGCCATATGAAAATCTACATCTGGTAACCCAATTTAAAAGTGTCATTTTTAAAAAGAGTTGGAAGTGAGGTACTCTCTTTTGCTGTAGAATACTGCTTCTAGAAGCGATGGTTTACTAAGCAAAATTCCGATACCAGGTGTCAGGCATCACCTCTCCCTATATAAGATGCTGATCAGGAATACTTCAGAGGCCCCCCAATAAAGGCTCTTGCCCTTCCCCTTGATTGCTCCGGAATTAGAGGATAAGAAATTCTTGCCGAAGACATCAGACATCTTGGTTGGCTACAGAAAACAAAATATAACCTATCAGAGCTGACTTGGAAACTTTCTTTCTGTTACCAGAGTTTTGCAGTGCCAGAAGGCACCACACAGCCTGTCGGGAGAGAGGACAGCACCATGAAGACATCAGTAGTCTGACCCACTGTGACCCCTACGAACTTTGATATCAATATTCCAGGCAGTATATGTGACTCTCGAAACAGTGACATGACCATGATGGGTATTCCAACTGCTCTCTGACTAGATCTGAGGCTCTCTCCACAGCAGGGAACCCATGCATGGTACAGTAACCTGGGACCAGAACATATGACTGGGGAAGTCATAGGGTTTCATGGAAAACTTACTACTGTCTAACTAAATTGACACAGTGTCAAATTGCTTTCTAAATGCTTATGTTTATACTCATAGACAAATGCCACTCACAGCCTTAAAAAGAGACACTTGTCTTCGCAGTTCATACGGACATGTAAATGCCCAAGATGCTGAGACTACTGTCAGTTGAGATCCCAGCTCTAACAGCACATTTATATCACCTGTTAAGGCTGAGAGAATATGAAGGATGAGAGGGTTAAAAGAACCTGAGAGCTGGAAGTAGGGAGACGGCTTATAGTGCCATCTTCTCAGCAAGATGTACCCACACAACTGCTAATTCTCACAGGCTGTGGGTGGCTGCACTGGGCTTGTGCAAGAATAGGCTTGTGAGGAGTCACGTGTGGATGGAGGAGGTACTTAGGGGTCCCTATTCCTTCCAGCTGAGCTACTGAGAGATTCAGAGAACAGGCAGCTATTGTCTTTAGCTGTGTACCCACTGGTGAGACACTAAACTCCTATGTATAGTTCCAGACAAATTGGTCACTTGAACTTGGTTAAACTCAGTGTGCAAGAAAAATTAAAAAGACGTGAGTGTGGGAAAGGAGATTGTAAGGAAGAAAGAGGTAGGGAGATCACCAGGGGTGGAAAGGAAGAGTAATTAGAATGCTGTTTATAATTATAAAAATGTCAAAGAAGAAACTTTATTGAAAATCTATAAAGGATGAGGCTAGAGCGATAGCTGTGTGGCTAAGAGCACTGGCTGCTTTTACTGAAGATCCAGGTTCAATGCCTAGCACCTACATGCCAGTTCACAACTATCTATACATATTAAAATGAAAATAAATCATATATATATTTATGTACACACACATGAGTCTGAAAATATCTTATGAAGTAATAGAGAATTGATTATGTTACTTTCGATCTAAGTATCTAAAAGAACTTGACCTCTGAAATAATAATAGCTATACAAGAAAACCATGGCGTCAATATCAGCATGTGCTTAAAGGCTCAGATTTAAAGCCCATACACGTGTGTGGACCAGAGCTCTCCTGCTTGACTAAGCAGCCATAGCTCAGTTGCTCCTCTCTTTGTGTCCTTTTGTTGCTGTTGTAGTTGGGTTTTGTTTTCTAAGTAGGAGGGCAGCATTACCCAATGGGCTAACATATCTCTATATCTTTAAATGGCATTGATGTGTGTTTGGTACCTTACACTATGTCCATATAATGAAACATGGTTTGTGTTTTTGAACAGCCAAAGGCATATGGGTGGTGGGAGCCAGTTTTGGAGGAGAAAACATTGGGGTTACTTAGAACTTCTGGTTTCCAGGCCCTTGGTGAGAAGTCGGTAGTTCCAGTTGCTGAAGAAATGAGGGACAGATGGTGATATATATTACTTATATTCCATCCAGTGGAGAATAAGCAGAAATAATTTAGATGAACAAAACCAAAGGAAAGAAGCCGTGTTTGAATGTCACGTGTCACCCTTCCAGGGCGATACTGTGTATGAATATCACATGTCATCCTTTCTGTTGGGTCACAGACAGAGCTTTGGACCTCATTTACAGTCAAGGATTCCCTCTCCACACACAGCAGATCCAGGAATTAGAAGCGAATAACAGCCAAACATAAATTCTATAACATCTGATTTTAAATTGTAGTATTAAATTCAACATAACCAAAGAGAAGATATTTTGAATGGGAATGGGAAAAAGCAAAGATATCCATCTTAAAAAGCTAAATGACTGATGTGTAGGAGGGATGAGTCAGCATGCCCTGACTGGGTGCCCACACAAGCATCCACGTTATAGAAGCTTAAAACCTGCTTGACACCCAGAGATGAATGACGATAGAGCAGGTAACCACAACAACCAATCAGATGTTTCCAAATACATGGAGCGAGCAGTTATGGACCAATGGGGCACAGGTGGACGGTATAAAGGCACGCCCCCAACCCCAAAATAAACAGAGTCTGCTTCTGCTTCTAATCCGACTCCAGAGTCTGTGTAATGGATTCTGAGCCTTTCTAACCCCAACCGCCAGGACCATCCCAAGGGGCTAAAGGGTAGAGCAACACTAACGGATTGTTGAAATTATTTTACAGTGTTCATATATTACTCTAAAAACAATACTGCTTTTGTTAAAGCATCCACATGTAAGGGGGTTTGGGGCAATAAAAGCCAGGACTTCCGTAGCCTTAACAAACTAAGCTCAGCCACTGGCCTGGACATGTCAATCAAAGAAACAAGTGACAGTGAAAAGCTGAAAGGGACTTAAGTGCAGTCGTGTTGGTAAGATGAACAAGTGAGAGTCCCTGACCCCTTTATCCACCTCTGAGTCACTGACACAAACTTAGTGTTTCCATAGAGATCGTGCAGGCGAAGGAAAAGCCAAGAAGTCTTTAAAAGTCCTGGTCACTGTGTGATCTGCTTGGTGGTTCTTGTCAGTTTGGGTTCTCCAGTTTCACGGGCCTCTCTGGAGGTTCTGGAGTGCTTCCAGGGAGATGACCACTCTGGTTCCAGGATATAGTTTAACCTCTTGGAGAACTGCCCCACCTGGAAGGTGTGAGGGTCAGCTGTTCCTGGGATCCAAGATGGTTCAAGAGGAAAGGGTAAGGACTTAGCTATGATGTCAACAGAGAATTCACAAAATGAAGGCAGAGATGGCAGGTTTCATCTTGCTTTTAGTCGATTTGGGAGTCCAGGATAAAGCAGCTTCAAACGCACTGCTTCGTGAACCCTGCCTGTGTTGAGCAGGAAATGCCCTCTATTCCAACATCATGTGATTTTTTTTTTTTTTTTTAGACTAGGGGTGGGGTGATGGGGGGTTGGGAGATCAGGCAGGACGTGGCTGAGGTTGCTGCCACCGTGCATCTTAGATGGGTCAAAGAGGAGAAAGACCTTTATGACTTTCCATGGAAATGCAAGTTTAAGAGTTATTTTCATTTGTTTCTAAACAAGTGTTTTCATCTTAAAGCTTTAAAAAAAAACTTTAGGTCTTCACAAGGTATAAGAAATAAGAATATCATCATAATTAAGACGTAAGAAAACTTCAAACACAGAGGTTGTTTTTTATGATTCCTAAGGGGAAAATCTGATGGCTATTTCGAATAAGGCTCTGAATAACGATGATAGGTTGCACAGCTTTAAAAATAATTTGTTGGCTTTCAAGCCGATAAGTCTTCACTTCTTTGCAAGGTAAATAGCTTTTTTGACTTCCAAACTACAAGGGCAACTTAGGGTCAAGACAACTTAGGTGTCTGCACAATCTGAAATAAGCCAAACTGTGAAGGTAAAGAAGTACACTATGCCCCCGCCACAGATACCAGCATGGCTGCCTATTTACAGAAGCATCTAGGCTCCAGAGAGAGAGCTCTGGGATCTGGACGCTACTTAGTCAACCAGTCTGTTCTGGAACAAGTTAATTCTGGAACTCATAATTCAGCTCATATACAGCTGATGCTTGAAGGCAGATGATCTTTAAACTGTCTCCACATGAAAGCATCCTGCCCTGGCTCTTCCTGGGGAGACAGGAGCACTGCTTTAAAAGCGTAAGCAGAAAGGGGCTAATGTCAAATGTTTCCAGGGAGGGAAATGGACATTAACAAGAGGGGAAATGGCATGTGTGGACTTTCTTTCAACTGCGCATGTGCGATGGTGCCAGGCTCCTGCTGGAGACTTCATGCTGCAAATGACACTTTACCTCAGTTCTTACTCTTTCCCTCTCAAACAGCACAGTAGACAATGAATAACTAAGAAAACCAGTGTCTGTATGGATGACTGCCAAAGGCAGGGTCTACTTGCACGGGCCATCATTTTAAAATCTCACTTTTCAGCCGACTTGAACAGTTACCTGTGCCAGGCATTTCCAGCTGAGCACTTTACAGTCGATCCCCTGATGCCACTGTTTGTTTGCTCAATGAAAAGGCACAATTCTCACCTCAAAGCGATCTAGTGGCTTTCCGGGGCGATAGTGAGCGCTCGTGGCCCAGGAACGCAGACTCAGGTGGCTTCACGTTCCATGTTCCAACAAGAGCTACATAAAAACAGAACAAAGAAAATCATAAATCAAAGCACTCTGCAAATTGATTGGTGGAAATGTGAAGTAGACAGGTCACAAGAGGCCTGGGAAATCTCAGCTGTAGACCGCAGATGCTATCTGACAGCATTCTGAGTCTTTGGGGTGACAGGAACTAGGGGGTCTGTTCGTACATTCCAAAGGATTTACCTAATGGGTACAAAGATGCTAGCTCACATGTAGGAGGGATAATAAATGGCTATTAATGGGGCTTAAGATTGATCCTAGAATTTGGCTCTGGATTTGTAACATTCCAGCCTCTTCACAACCATTAAGACTCTATCGGCTAATCAGCCTGGCAGAACTTACCGAGGAAGGGGAGTCCTTTCCAGGAAATTTTTTTCTTGTTCCAGATTTTGCCTTTTTGACTCTTTCTTTCTTTAATTGAAAATAGGTTTCTACCAAATCTACAGCCTCTTTTGCTTTTGCTCATTGGAAAGCAGCCAGGCATCTAAAAAGATAGGGAAAGAATAAAATAAGATGAAAAACAAAAACAAACCTGAATAGGATAAACCAAAGAAGAGCAAAAGAAAAAGTATAAGAAATACATTCATAGAGACACATACAGGCACAAACAGGAATCCCCTAGAATCACAAAATTGGAATGCATAAAATATAAGAAAAAACCTGTAGAAAGAGAGAGAGAGGGGGGGAGAGAGAAATAGGAAGAAGAAGAGGAGAAGGAGAAGAGGAAGAGGAGAAAGGAAGAAGAAGAAGAAGAAGAAGAAGAAGAAGAAGAAGAAGAAGAAGAAGAAGAAGAAGAAGAAGAAGAAGAAGAAGAAGAAGAAGAATTGCCCAAAATACCATTTGTGTTGGTATCCACCACTGGGCATGGGGCCTGGCCTGTATACCCAGTGAGACTCCTTTGGAGAAAACTAATATTTCAATTGTGAGTGGTTATTAATTGGAGATAGCTTCTGTTAAGGATGCATGTGGGCATGTGTCCACTTCCATTTAAGTACTGGGACCTGATCAGGCCCAGACCTGTGCAGTCTCTATGGGTTCTTATGTGCACTGGTCCTGCTGTGCAGTCTCTGTGGGTTTGTATGTGCACTGGTTCCTTCTGGCTTGTATAGTCTTTCTGGCTTATTTTCTGCAAGGTGCTCTAAACTGTGAAGTGGGAGGGGTTAGTAGAGACATCCAGTTTAGGACTACTGAGTGCCCCAAGGTCTCTCATTCTCTGAACAGTGTCCGGCTATGCATCTCTGTATTTATTCTAATCATCTGCAGGAGGAAGCTTCTCTGATGGGGACCGAACAAGACACTGAGCTTTGAGTGTAGCACAATGTCACCAGGAATCATTTTTGCTGCTTCATTACTTTAGCAGAACAGTAACATTAGGTTTTCTTCCATGTCCCTGGCCTATTTAGTCTCAGGTTCTTGGCCACTGAAGCAGTGTCAAGGATGTGTTCCATCAAAAAGATTGGGACTTAAACCCAGTCCAATATTGCTTGATTGGTCCCACAAGCTGTGTGCCACTATCGAATACAGGTAGATTAAACATTTTGTAGCCGGGTTGTGGTTTCCCTCCCCCCCCTTTTTTTTAATGCGCAGAGCACCCTGCAGTGCCATGAACTCTTAGTAGGGTGAAGCATCCTGGTAGGCACTAGTTCAACGTCTCCGTGTTCAATGAGTTGTGCAGGTATTGTCGGCAGCAGTAGAGCCTTACCATCAGTTTGTGGAGAACAACCCATAGCCTTTGCGATAGCCTGGGTTGTTTGGCTGTTCCCATGGTTCCCTTTGTCAACAACTCAACTAGGGACTTTTGTTCATACTTCTAAATTGACAGCTGCTTCATGTAGCCCAATTGCAGTGAGTTGTTACCGCAGGTCTTGAACCTGACCTTTATGGATTCCAAGGCTCCAAAGACCCTATGTATGTATAGATCTACAACCTTGTCACCAAAGGAAATATATATTGAATGCAGAGTGGTACTAGAAATCAAGTAACCAGATCCTGCCTCCAGCAAGGAGTCAGAGACAGCCTGCAAGGCTTCAGCTCCCCAGGGGACCAAGCACTCCCAAGCTGAGCTGCCCAGAGCACTCCTAGAACCACCAGCCATGGGCTAAAGAAAGTTTGTGGACAAAGCATCACTTTATAAAAGTATTCCAGACCTGGATTAAGAGAGGGGAGAGATAAAGAAGGAATTTCATAAGATCCAAAGACATCTGTTGTACCATGTGCTAAGTCTTGGAGCCTGCTTTTGCCGGGTTCCTGTGGATAGCTTTGGTCAGGGCGTATTTCTTGTGCAGGCAGAAATCTTTCCAGAGAGCTCTTTAGAGTGCAAACATCAGAACTTCAATAGCCACATTATGAGGTAATAAATATAATACCGAGGTGGGTCATTTCTTGAAATGCCCATACTTCACGTGGTTAAAACACTGCAGTAGCTACAAGCAAATCAAATTGAAGGAGGTGGGGAAAAAACTACACATCTTCAAAAAAGCAACCGTTAGCTAAAGTGATTTCTTAGTACAAGAAAAGGACCAAATTGCTGGGATTCCCTCAGGTTTTATTACAGAGTGTCCATTTCCGGTTTTTGCTACACTTTATTGCCTCAGAACACGAATGCATCTGTCTCCGATGGGGCTTATTCTTCCTGGCCATTCCCCACTGCATTAGTGACAAAGGCCCATCAGCGGGGCACATTCTATTTCAGTTTTATCACTTCGATGGACTCCGAAGGGCTGGATGCAATTTAAAACATAAAATAAAGCCATGATTTCTGCCGTCTGAAACTGGCTCGGAAGACTCGCGCGAAAAGATGGCGGTAGCGTGATTCAGACAGGCAGAGAAGGAAATGATCTCCAATGTAAACAGTGTCAGCCTGTTGCACTAGAAACCCACAAAATCTGAGAAAACACACCCAGGGCGCCAGTGCCCAGGCTGCAAGGTATTCCCGACTTCTACTTTAGAAATTCCAGCCAGGACAGACAGGTCAGATTACATGCTGTCGAGCGGGTGCAGCCATAGACCTGTCTGCAAGATTCGGATTAAGCTGTTCTCACAAATGAATCGCTTTAGGATTCTACAGGGCTTTCTTAACCAAGACATCAAAAATGCCTCCTCCTCTCCTGATCCAAGCTCCACCCCCGCTGTCTAGTCCTCCCCACCTCTTCCTAGAGATTCCCAGTTTCCACCCCCACTCCAGCCTCCACTGAGTTTTGAATCCCTGAATCTCAGGGACTCTTACAGTCTTGTGGCTTTACTGTCTTTGGGTGTTCAGTTCACACAGCTTCCCCTGCAGCGTAAGGTCACAGAATGGGGAGCATGTTCCACAGTCTGAGGGAGTAGGAGGCTCAGTGGTTCTGACTTTGAAGAAAACTTCCGGTGTCCACTCTTCAACGTTAGGGTGTGGGTGGCCGTGACCGTCTGGTTTCACTTTTCTGAATTCTACTTTCCTTGTGTCAATCGGAACAGATGCCTGAATAGCCCTTCCGATGTCCCTAGCTCTCCAGCTCCTCTTGGCTTCTAGACAACGCTGTGCCGAAGCTCACGAGAAGGTGGTTGTGTTACTTTACGCTCCTTGCCCCGCTTTGTCACATAGTATCTTCAAGACAAAGCCTGCCATACTCAAGCTCGTGAGATGGCTTTTCAGGGGAAGACAGTTTGGGTTAGGTCCCTGGAACCAATGTGGTGAGAGGAGAGAACCAACTCTGGCACACTGCCCTCTAACATGCTCACACATACAGCAAATGGATGTAATAAAACATTTGCAAAAAGCAATCACCTTATTTTCATTTGTATATATCTCTAAGGGAAAAAAAACCACTATAAGCAATCAGGATTCGATAACATTGCCAGCAGTCCTTTATCATGACTTGTATAAACATCTTTATTTTACAGGGGCGGGAAGAAGTAAATAACTTTATTTTACTACTTGGTTGGCCACTGACACATCTGAAACAAGATCAAGTGTCTTGAATCTCAGTTCCAAGTTCTTTCCACCAATTATTTTTATTTATATAAATTTATTTGCCATGCATTTTATATTTGTTGTTAAACCTAATCACCATCCAAGCTGTAAACAGTCATAGTCGTCTGAGAATAGCAGTGACTGTGCTCCTGAGGACAAGGTTGATGCTGACAGAATTGGTTTGGGGATGACGTTTTGGGGCTTCTGTCATGTATCAAATACCCACTTAGATACACACATGCAAGCCATTGCAAGCCACTTACTGTAAGCACACTGCAATTATTTCCCTTTAGAAAGACAAGTAGACATAGCCAAATTTGAAACTTCTGTGCAAAAGCTCATTGCATTTGGCTTTTGTGAACATGTCTGTCGTAAATTGTTTTATAAATTGATACCTGTGGCTCCTTGTCCATAATTATGGTTTATTTCACAATCTAAAGTCCCTTTGTGTTATATTGGGATCCTTGAGAAATTAAGGAAACTTCTTTTAATCTTTGTTGAGCTCACTGACAATAAGGAACAGACCCAAAGTAAGATACATGAATAAAGAAAATGGTGACAGAAACTCCTGAAAAGTGAGACGTCAATAGATAAGATTTCAGATTGGCCTGAAAACAGGTATCTAGGAAACAGTTTTCTAGGAAACTATTCCCTGGAACCACAACAAGATGTTTTCCAGGGAGGGGATTACCTGAATCATCCACAATTCCTCACCGCTGACCCTCAAAGGGGTCAATGACGACCGACTCATGGATTCTTTTGGTTTCAGAAGAAAGGAATTTCAATTTAAGTCTGAAATGTCTACAAGTTATAAGCCTTAGCACATGAACACTTACCTGGCTGTGGCTACAAACTGGTGGGAGCCACAGCCCACAGACACTGGCATTTACAGTTCACACAGAATAGTTTTCCTCCCCAAGTAGAATCATCTGGGATCTACTTTATAGATATGGCAAACTCTATCTGATCATGGAAAGTGCTCTATGCTGTTCATGTTTAACTCTCTCCCACTGAGTGTGAGGCACACTCCTGTGCACACTCTCCTACTGAGTGTCACATCTGTAAGGCACATCCCTGTGTAAACTCTCCTACTGAGTGTCACATCTGTAAGGCACTCCTCTGTGCACAATCTCCCACTGAGTGTCACATCTATAAGGCACACCCCTTTGCACACTCTCCACTGAGTGTCGCATCTGTAGGGCACACCCCTGTGCACACTCTCCACTGAGTGTCACATCTATAAGGCACACTCCTGGACACACTCTGCCACTGAAAGTCACAGCTGTAAGCCACACATCTGTACAGGTTTTTGTAGGAATGTGAGTTTTCATTTTCTGGAATTCATCACCAAAAGTGCAGTTTCTGTGTTGTGTGGCAAAGACTTTGAGTTTTATGAGAAATTGCCAAACTGCTTCTCACAGTGGTCACACCAACTGTACACCTTCCGCCACTGCATGGAGCAATTCAGTCTCCTTGCAGCCTTGCCAGCAGTTGGAAATGTCACTATCTCTTATGGAACTTATTTTGATAGGTGTGGAGCGATAGCTCGCTGTACTTTTAATTTGCATTTCCCTAATGGCTAATGATACTGAGCATCTTTTCACATGCTTACTTGCCATCTGTATACCCTTTGCAATAAAATCTTACTGAATGCCGGACCCGTTTTCTAATCGGTTTGTTGTGTTTGTTTGTTTGTTTGTTTGGATCTCAGACTGCTGTGTTTTAGGGATCTTCTATCTATCTCTCGTCTTTGTCTTATAGGATATGGCAGAGTGTCCACAGTCCAGCCTCTGATCAACATCTAGCAAGGACTCCCACTTGAGCAGAAGGAAGAAGACTTACTTTGGACACCGTCCTTTGCCATGTTGGATGGGGAAGTGCTGGGCATTGTTGATCATCTGCTTGTTGGGAAGACCACCACATTTGTGGTATTGGCCACACCTCCTGATCATTATTTATGTTATAAATCCATTGGTTTTTGCTTTGGGTAGTAATAATCCATTATAAAAATTATGATAATAGAAAAAAATATTTATAGTTTTTCCCTAAGGCCTAATGTTTTTCCCATGATATATCATATTAATTTTAGCAGAAAAACTTTCTTTAAGATTTCTAATCTTATTTACCTTATTTATTTATTTATGCATGAATGCATGAGGGTGTGTGTGTGTGTGTGTGTGTTGAGAATCCTGGAAATAAAATCCCTGAAATTTAGATAGGTTATTTTTCAAAAACTTTGTTCATTGATTATAACATTTTCACCTAGCAATGTTCTCAAACCGTCAAACTTTCCTGTGGTTACTCCTGCTGCCCTGTATTCATTCCAAGATGTCTTTTTTCCTTTCAATGCAGAATCTCAATGGGATATGCACAGTGCATGTTACTCCCCTACTCTCTGCCTCTCTGTGTGTGTGTGTGTGTGTGTGTGTGTGTGTGTGTGTG
>NC_034604.1:76288627-76297487 GCF_900095145.1 Mus pahari | reverse complement strand
AGAGAGAAGAGAGAGAAGAGAGAGAAGAGAGAGAAGAGAGAGTCTTACTATGAATGATATTGGGGCAATAATGTTCAGTGTCATCAGAATTTCTGGTTTAGTGTCTACATTAATTCTTGAAAATTCATGGCCAATTTTTCTTCAGATATGTTTCCTCCCCATTCTCTCTCCTCCTCCTCTTCTTTCTCCTTCTCTTCCTCCTCCTCCTCCTCCTCCTCCTCCTCCTCCTGAGATTATGTTATATATATTTACAGTTCTGTATTGTGGACTCTTAGGCATTTTGTGTCCAGCTGACTGAAGACTGTGTGGAAAGTATTTGAATGTGTGGGTGCGTGTGCCCAAGTGTGCATGTCTGACACATCCAGTGTCTCTGCCTCTGACACGCCCACCTCACTGCTCTGAGACAGAGCATCTCTCTGACCAGCAGTGCTGCTTCTGCTAGGCTAGCTGACAGTGAGAGTCAGGTATCTGCTTGTCCCTGTCCCCAGACATGGGGTTCAGATATGTGGTAACATGCCCAGCTTTTGCATGGTGATCAGAACTTGAACTCATGCTTATATGGTGAGCATTCTTACACACTGAGCCTTTTCTCTTGATAGGGTTATTGTTGGTATGGGGAGGAGCTTTTTTGTTTGTTTGTTTCCATTTGTTTGTTCGGGTGGTTTTTGTTTTTGTTTTATGAAACAGAAGTTTGACTATGTAGTTCTGGCTGGCATGGAACTGGTTATGAAGACCGAACTGGCTGCAAGCTCATAGAGATTCACTTACCCCTGCCTCCCAAGTGTTGTGATTAAACTCTTAGCCCCCATACCTGACATAGCTGCTGCTTCAGGTTGGCTTGTTTTCATATAGCAAAGACTCATTGGCTCAAGCTTGCATCAGTCCCCCAAGTGCTGTGATTCTAGAAATGGGCCAACGTGGCTTGGATATATGTTTTTTATACAATATATTTTGATCTTGTTCTTTCTCCTTCCCAGCTCCTTCCACAACCTTCCTCCAACCACTGAATTCCATGTTCTTTCTCTCTCTTAAAAAAAAAAAAAGAAAGAAAGAAAAAAGAAAGAAAGAAAAAGAAAACCAAACCAAAATATGTGTGATACCATCTGAATAATCACGTAGGTTACTAGCTAGTAAGGGACCAGGATGGAGGAGAGGAGCTTGTATGCAAGGGGAAGTAGAATGTACCTTTACAAAGGGGTAAGGGGGATTGGAATAGAAGGATTAAATGGGAATGCAATGGGAGAGCAGGGTTGAGGAGTAACTAGAGGGTAAGATAAACCTCTAAAGCCTTTTATAAACCTTCTACTGTAGACGCTTCCTAAAATATACAGGTATATGAAAGGAACTTAAATGGAGTTACCAGATGCTGGTGGAGACAGTGCCCTAACCTGATATCATACACTAGCAAATAGAACTCCCAGCAACAGGGGCGAGTCACCTCCCTTTTGAGTCTTTCATATTTTTAATATGAAAACTTAGATCATTGATTAGAGACCTTATTTATTTATTTGTTTATTCATTCATTAAGAGTTTTTTGAAACATGGTTTCTCTGTGTAGCCTTGGCTGTCCTATAATTCACTCTGTAGACCAGGCTGGCCCCAAACTCAGGGATCCACCTGCCTTTAACTCCCAAGTGCTAGGATTAAAGATGTGCACCACTGCTGCCAAGGCTGAGACTTTATTTATTAATATGACAGAAAATTTACTCAGAACGCTATTTTCAATACATCCCACAGATTTTGAAAAACTGGATTTTATTCAGTTTAGTTAAAATATTTCACTAATTTACTTTATATCTTTTTCTTTGGTCTATACATTATTCTGATATATATTACTTAATTTTCAAATGCTTGGGGATTTTCATGTAAATTGCTGTTATTAATTTTTCAATCTGGCTCAGAGTAACCAGAGAAAACATTTTGTATAATTTCAGTTTTATAAAAAAAGAAAGAAAGAAAAATCACCTAATGTTGTTTTATTGCCAACACGAGTGTTTAGTAATTTGAGAGCAGTAACTCATGTCTGCATTCCCTACTCCTGGAAACTCCTGGATTTCTAACACTGTTTACCTCCCAGGAGCACCTGATCTGCAGGCATTTGTCTCATTAAGGGCTTTATCTACAGAGAACAGTAAATTGCCTCTAATGTCTTTAGAGAGGACCACAGAGTCAGTGCTCTACGGTCCAGAAGGGCGACTAACACCCAGGATATTGGACACCTCTGTAGATTATAAAATCCAAGATGTGTGTGGCCTTCTAAAGAAATCATTGTGTCTGGATTTAGGGGACCTTGCATCAGCAGCATGCACCTCTTCTCCATCGCAGCGGGATATTTGCCTGCTCTGTTTCTTACCTGCATCCATCTGTAATTTGAAAACAGAGGAAGAACAAGACTACTAAGTCAGGTTCAGCTCTCCAAGGACAGTTCTCAAGGGCATGTTGGGCCAGTGGAAGGGCCTGGGCTTTTCTCTGGAGGGATGAGCAGCTACGAAGAGATGGGGGGGGGGGCAGAGGGAGACTGCCATCTGGTTCTAAGCGAAGCAAACCCAGTCATAGACGTGCAGACTTGCAGTTCTAGCATTCTGGAGAAGAAGGCAAGACAATGATGGCCAGTGCTGGATGGGAAGCATTACAGGAACAAAAACACAAAAGGAAGGAAGAGAAGTGAAAGGGGAAAAGGAAAGAGGAAGGGGGAGGGGCAGAGGGCGGAAAGGGGGAAAAGATAGAAAGACAAAGAATAGACAAGACGAGAAAGCAGAAGCACTTTCCAGCAAGATGTCTGTGGTGCTGTGATCCGCAGTACCCCCATAGGTCCCTGTGTCTGAATTCTTGGTCCCCTCTTGGTGAACTGTTTGGGAAGCATTAACAGGTATGTCCTTGTTGGAGGAGGGGCTTTTGGGGTTTCAAACCCCACACCACCCATTCTCTCGTTCTCTGCCTGCTGCCCCTGGGTTAGAATGTAAGGCTCTCAGTCACTGCTCCAGCATCCTGCCTATCTGCTTCCCGATGACCACAGGTGATCACAGACACCCTCTCAAACTGTACTGCAGCTATTGCCTTGGCCATAGTGTCTCTTCACAGAAATAGACCAGTAACTAATACAATGTCCCCATTTCTCCCTGAACCCTCAAAAGATGAACCCTTAAGACTTCCTTTCTACCAGTCGCCTGTTCGGGTCAGTCTGCTTTTCTGAATGTTCCTTAATAATAATAATGCTTCTAGCATTTAGTGCTGTTCAGTTCTACAGCTGCTTAATGTCTTCTGGCGTTTGTTACTCTGTCACCCCGTGCTCAGTGACAGAATTCACCTCAATCAGAACTAGGCAACAGGCTGGTGCTAAACACCACTGGCTGACACCGAAGTCCACTTGGGTGGAATTCCCTCTTCTCCTGTGAACTTCATTTCTGATTTTAGGCCTTCAGCTGATTCCACGGAGCCTACCTGGATCACACAGAGTGCTCAGAGGCACCATCACACCTACAGAAAGTTGTCTTTGCCATCCTCCAGCTATTGTTTATACTGCCTGATGCGGTAGCCCAGTCAGTGCATAGAACAGACCCCCACACAGCTTGCAGGCATTGGTCTGCAGGAATGGCTCCATGAGTTCCCATCATGTCAGCCTGACAGGAAACACTAGAGGGAAGAGGAGGATGGAGCACTCTTATTACTAACATGAAACATTTAATCAGAAATCTGTCTGGGGTCCAGGATGCCTCATGGGGGAGTTCAAAATATAATTAATAAATATGAATTAAAAACCCCACCAGTAGTCTAACAATAAAGCCATCAATTTTGAATGAAAGTTTTACTACTTTAATTAATATTACACTTTTGAGAACATCTTCCAATACACACACACACACACACACACACACACACACACACACACCCCAAATTTCATTGCTATTACTCAGTCCAAAATCTGAGCAGCTGTTGGCTGAGTGGAACTGGTGTGAGACAGTGGACCATGTATATAAAATCATTTTGTATCATTCTTACAATTTCAGCATAGAAACAGAGACATGGACCAAGGGTTTTATATTGTGCCTCTAATTTTATTTTACCGACTCATCCTTTGGATTTTTCTATATGGAATTCCTATTCTATTAAATTTTATATATTAAGTGGTATATAGATATTTGTAGCATTTTTTGAAAATGTTTCCCATCTGTGTCTTTGTCATAAGTTTTATATGTTTTCTTTTCAGAAAGTAATTAGATATTGGTACCAGTATTATCCTATGTATCTATCTACCTATCTATCTATCCATCTATCTATCCATCTATCCATGTATCTATGTAACTATGTATCTATCATCTATCTTTCATGTCTTCTATTTATCCATCACCTATCATGTCTCTGTCTGTCTATCTTTCTATCTATCTGTCTGTCTATCTATCTATCTATCTATCTATCTATCTATCTATCTATCTATCTGTCTATCTACAAGTTCTGCCTCACAAGTGTTGAGATTAAAGGCATGTAACACCATACCCACCAATGTATTTATTTTATTTTGACCTTGGGTCTTCAGCAGTGGGGATGGCAGACAGTGGGGATGAGATGGCACTCAGCGAAGGACTCTTTACCCTATGCTAGCAATGTTTGTATCTCATACAAGAGCCTGCCTTGCCCCTACCAGGCTGGGATGCTTTCTAAGCAGAAAAGAATGGTCTCAATGCATGCAAGACCTGAAAGATGCCCTTTCAGGTGCCATCCTGGTCTCAAGGGAAACCCTCAGATGTGGAGGAGGACATTCTCTTGAAGGAGTTCTTCCCAGGGCCACTTTCTCCAACTGCAAGACAAAGCGAGGTTCTGTTCCTCTCCCAGGAGCTGCTTTCCGAAGCAGGAGGACCCTGTGTGTTCACCCTGAAATTCAGAATCTTCGTTTCTTCCACACCAATACCCAAAGTCTTGAGTGGCTACTCCTAGAATGCTTTTCTCCAGTGCTACAGTTTTTTGTGTCTATTGCATCTTGATATTTAATTTGTATCAGTGTATTTAACTTTGTACTTCTATTTTTCTCAGATGTTGCCTTTAACTTTGTACAGTTGTGCTACATTTTGTCCTCTTTACCTGAAAATCAGCCCTTAATTTAAAATGGCCACCTTAACATCTCCTGAATGAACCACCCCTACCCCCACCAAGGTTCTTTAACCAATGGTCTTTCTCATATCCCATCTGCAGCTGTGGGCATTGGAACAGATGATCCTGTCTGTCAGCCCCACACAGCCATGTCTGTAGGCTCTAAGTGAGTATCTGAAATCAATAGGGATGGAATCGTGGTAATTAAATTATAGCACTTACATATAATTACACTTATGTAAAAAATATCCACCGTGACTCGGAGCTGCTCCTGAAGATGATGGACATAAATCTCTGTAAGTGATCAGCTCTGCTTGGGGGTGGGGAGGGGAAAGAGTGTTAATCTTTAAAATTATGCCGGGAAGAATTAGGATACTGGAACTATAGTAGTTCAGAGAAACCATCTGATTCCAACTCCATCACAGTTCAGTAATTTTTGTCTCTGACAATTAATTTTTGATCCAATTCTTCGACTCTTTACACCACAGAAATGAGCCTCCTTCACTGGTTTGTTTGCACATTGTGCTGAACAGGCTGGAGTCTATGTGCCACAGTGTCTTGGTACTCTCAGGGTCATGTAATGCTGGACACTTAGGGACTCTAATGCCAGATCTGGAGTGACGCAGGAAGGATGTTCCATGTGGAATCACAGGAGCCATTTGTCTAAAGGGGTGAAGAGGGCAAAATATTGGACTTATAGAAGAGGATGAGAGGAAAGTGCCCAGTCCCCCCACCCACCCCCAGACAGTGGTAGAGACAACACACTCTCTCAAGGGAAGAGGCAACACAGGTCATTTGATTTGCTTCAGTCAGGTGACCTGAGATGAATGCTGGGTGACAGGATAGCTCAGTCTAAGGCCACTCTAATGGTCATGTAGAGCCATGAGTTGCTATGCCAGGTGCTGTGAGATTCTGCTGGTTGCCTCTGCCCACAGAAAGGGCAAGACCAGGTCCGCTGAGTCCAAAGGAGCTATATCCGCTTGACCTGGATGTCAGGAGTCTGCCTCTCTCTTTCTATGAATCTTCTTCCTAGTTTTCTTTCCAAACATACTTTAAACACTGTTTGGCTCACTTCCTTTTATTTGTGGGCTTCCTTCTTCCTTTCCTGTGCTTTAAGTTGTTATTCATATTTTGTCTCCTCTTTCTCTTCTTCATCTATTCCATGTTAATGAACATCAAATATATGTGTGCATGTTTATATATGTATGTATAAATATAAATCCATACATTCATGTGCACACACACACGTGTGTGTGTGTGTGTGTGTGTGTGTGTGTGTATAACTGTTCTTTTAATTTCTAATAGTTTTTCAAAATGATTGTTCCAATCCACATTCACATTGATGGCTTGCAATGATGTTTTTTTCCCCAGACCTTTGACAACATTTAATTTTCTGACCTTTGGAATACAGCTATCCACATAGTTAAGCGATGAGACTGTGTAATAGTTTTGATCTTTGTTTCCCTTATCATCACTGACTGGAGCATCTTTGCATATCCAGGCTGCCCATTGCTGTGTCTTCTGTGAAGATGTGCCTACTCGCAGCTTCTGCATTTTTCTCTGTCTCATCCCACACAGGGCAAGTGTGTGAGCTCTCATATCGGATATGATTGTTTGAATGCCTACTTCTTTAGGGATCACATATTCTGTTAAATTTATCACAAATAATATTAGGTGGTTTTCTTACTTTGGGCATAAAAAATAAGACGTTGAATATCTGCTGCTGTGAGACCACATAGTGGGTTTACCCACTGCCATACCGTGAACCATCTCATTCCACTGGAGCCTCCTTTCTCTCTCTGCTTATAGCTCTGGTGACACAATGAAATTATGTGTAGGCATAATCTAGGAAAATGAAGGGCCTACATCTCTAAGTTACACAACTATGAGGATGTTGTGATTAGTAGAAAAACTTGGCTCTCACAGTCTCAAATTTGTTTCACAAAAATGCTCGGTCCATATGATGCCAAAATAGTAATTTTTAGTTACTCAGATCTTTGGCATTAAGTAAGTACCCTTTGAACTCTCGCCTTCCACCAATGAAGACACATCTCTGTGTGTTCTTGCCATGTAATTGTTAGTGGTGCTTGGTGCTTTGTGTTATATTTGGAGAAAGCATGACTTAGGTGAAATTTCATGTTTTGAGATACTGATAGGGCATGAAGGAAAACCAAGAATACAGAAGGCACTGGTGTTAGTGATTCCTTCCATGTTAGCTCATAGCCTTTCACACATCCGATCACACAGACCTCCAGTTCTGGGTCCAAGAAAACATGTCATTATGACCCAGCATGACAATCCATAAAGACAAGGAATAAGAAATATTATCCCATGAATATTTCAACTCTATCCTTGCACCGCTAACTAAACTGTACTTGAGGAACTTGAGTCAGTCCCATGAAGAATCCTATTCTCCCTGACTAGGTCACCCAGGCGATAATAATTTGACCATGTGGGTGTCAGGAGACCAACTCCAATGCAGGCAGAATCTTGGCACTTTTCTTACACCATAGACATTGTGGCTCATTTTACATATTGTTATTAATCATGTTCATTTTAAAGATAATTTCATTTTAATACATTGTCAATGCAATTCTCTCGGGTACATAAAAAGTAATCTGTCTTATGCACATCTGGTTGGTTCCATTTCCTGATCCTGCAGCAGCCATCTCTTTCTGCTTTTAACTATGGGAAGTGACCTGAACTAAAGGCGTGTAAAGTACATCCTGAGCTGTGTTGTAACTTCCAAATGTCTTCGGGTCACTGCGAAGAGATGGTGCCAGTGAGTAATGGCTGCTTGATACAAGCACGGGGCCTCTTCCACCTCCGTCTTATTTAGTATTACCCGGCCTTGCTGCCAGGGAATGCACTCTCTTCTCTGTGTAGGAAGACCAGTATTTCAGAGAGCCAAATGAGCTTTTCGAGAGACTCATAAAGCTACAACTGTAAAAAAAAGAAAAGAAAAAAGAAAAAGAAAGAATGATCTGCTATTTAAACCACTTAAATGGTCCCCCACCACTTCCTATTTGCTTAGGTGTGTGCAATAAAATTTATTGTGTCTTGAAAGCCCCAGTAATGCTTTGATATTAGACCAAGCCTTATAAAACTGCTGTGTGTGTGTGTGTGTGTGTGTGTGTGTGTGTGTGTGTATGTGTGTTTGTGTTTGTAACAATATTACCCAATATTAGCAGTTCTACACAGTGCTGACTGGTACTTGGAAATATGCTGGTACCTTACCCATAAGGAACTTTCCCTAGATACCAGAGAAAGTGTTTGTCAGTGAGAGGGTAGTACCACTGAGATTCTGCATTTTGTAGACTGGCATCTTGCATTTTGACCATTCTAGCTGGAAGTTGCTTCTTATGAGATTTATTTATATTTCTAGTTTAGCTCATGAAAACTTAGATTAGCTCATGAGAACTTAGTCATTAAAATAAAGTAAAACTGTCCCTCTTTTCATATTAAGAAAAGCAATGAAATATGGTGAATGGATTATTCCACATGCTTGCACATGTCTGCCCAGGACAGGCTTCTGCAGATATGAAGAGTGTAGAGAGGAAAAGCAACTTGCACTGCATTGGCTTGCTGATGCCGGGAAGAGTCATGACTTCCTCGCAGCCCAGGAGGAGGTTGGGTGGGCATGCTCACAGCTAGGAGTCATGGTCATCATTTCTGTTGGAGAATCCCAGAGACTCCAGGGCATCATTAAGTCTAGAGGGGTAAAGTTGTATTAGATAGTGTACTGGATAGCTTTGTGTCAACTTGACACAGCTGG
>NC_034604.1:76283744-76286652 GCF_900095145.1 Mus pahari | reverse complement strand
CTTCTGCATCAGCTCCTGCTCCCTGACCCGCTTGAGTTCCAGTCCTGCATCCTTTGGTGATCAACAGCAGTTTGGAAATGTAAGCCAAATAAACCCTTTCCTCCCCAACTTGCTTCTTGGTCATGATGTTGTACAGGAATAGAAACCCTGACTAAGACAGATAGACTCCGTAGGCATTTGGGGTACAACTGGCTTCCTATGATAGCATCGAAGTTTCGGTTCTTTCATTAAGAGTTACAATGCATTATGAGTTGTCTTTGGTACCGGGGGAAAGATAAGAATCTAATTTAACTCTTCTACAAGTGAATATTCAGCCATACTTGTGAAGGGGTTTTCTCACCCCCTCCCCAAAGGCTTTGAAACTTTCATCAAAGATTAGGTAGCTGCAATTATACAGGTGTATTCCTGTGTTCTCTGTTATATCCTATCAATTGTGTCTATTCTGTGCCTGGACCAAGCTGTTTCCATCCTTATAGCTCTGTACTTCAGTTTGAAGTTGGGTATTGTGATCCTTCCAACATTACTATTTTCACTCAGAGTGGCTTTGGCTCATGCAGCATGTTCATGCTTCCTCATGCATATTAGGATTTTCTCTTAGATTTCTGTAAAGAATGTCATTGGAATGTTGACCAGAATTGCATCAAAGTGGCATGTCATATTTTGTGCTATGACCATTTCACTACATTCATTCTGCCAGTTATGAGCGTGGGGGCATCTTTGCATATTGTGGAGTATTCTATTATTTGTTCATTTGGTGTTCTGTGGTTTTCATTGTAGAGATCTTTAATCTCCTCAATTAGGTTAGGCTAGGTTTGGTTAGGTTAGGTTAGGTTAGGTTAGGTTAAGTTAGGTTTATTACTAGATACTCTTTTTTTTTTTAAGTGAAGTTATTAAGAATGGGATTTTTCTCCCTGGTTTCTTTCTTAGCCCTGATTTGTTATGGACATACAGAAAAGCTGCTGATTTTTATGTGCTGATAGTTTATCCTGCTTCTTGGCTGAAAATGTTCATAGATTACAAAGTCTTCAGATAGACTCTTTCAGGCCTTTTCTGTACAGAATCCTATTATCTACAAACAGAGTTATTTGACTTTCTGAATAAGATCCCCACAGCTCAGAAAATAAGAGTATAAATTGACAAATGAGAATGGGTCAAGTTTAAAACTGACATGCTTGTACCAATCTAAGACCTCAGCCATTCGGGAGACTAAGGCAGGAAGATGGCAAGATCAAGCCCACCATGGGTGACATAGTGAGGCCCTGTTTCAAAACTGATAAGGGAAAATATAATGGCCAAGGGTGGAGCCCAGTAACAGAGTGCCTGCTTAGCATGTGCAGAGGTCCACTGTGGAAGGAAAAGGGGGGAAAGCAAAGGAAACAATAAAGACACATCAGAGAAAGAAGGGGGGATATTCCAACTGCTCTTGTGGTAGGATACAAACATCTAGAATATCTAAAGAACTCAGAGCTAGTTCAGTGATTAAGAGCATCTGCTGATCTTGCAAAAGACCAGGTTTTAGTTCCCAGCACCCACTTTTTAGCACATAGTTATCTGTAACTCTAGTTCTAGAGAATCAGAAACTCTTCTGGCCTCCACGGTTCTCTGTTCAGGTGGTGCACATGCATACATGCAGATAAACACACCTATAAATGTAAAACCTTAACGAACAGAAGTTCTCATTAATAAAGAGGCAATTTAACTGAGCAAATATTCTTCAAATGGAGAATTACAGAGTAAAATAACAACGTTTGCCAGTAAGATTAATAAACAAAAGAGTGGCACTCACTGGTATATGCGTACTGAGGGAACTTTCACACTCCTCTACCAAGAAAATGTTTCCTGGGAGAGAAATGTGTCTTATAGATAGAAACCACATCAGTGACATTCAGGCCTTTGAGAAGTAAGCATGAAGAGCTGTCAACAGAAAAAGCAGTGAATGAGGAGAGGGAACTCTGCTGGAAAGGAAGGTCTAGACCTAGAGGTGAGGAAAAAGGAAAACACTTAAGATGTTCTAGTGTGTGCTCCGGGTGTAGAAGAGCACAACCAGAAATATAAAGCATCTGACAGCTGCAGTAGTTACCTCTCTCTTAACGAAGGATGGATGGTGTTTTGCTTGTTTTGTTTTATGGTGTTTTGTTTGGGGGTGACTAATAGTTTTAGGATACAGTCCCATGGTGGGAGAGGCACAGGCAGCAGCATCTGTGGTTATGACTGCATCTGTGACTATGGGTGTGGCTGTGTCTGTGGCCATGGCTGCATCTGTGTCTGTGTCTGTCATTGTGGCTGTGACTGTGACTGCATCTGTGGCTGTGGCAGTGGCTGTGGCTGTGGCTGCATCTGTGGCTGTGGCTGTGGCTGTGGCTGAGGCTGTGGCTATGGTTGCAGCTGCAGTTGTGGCTGCCTCTGTGACTAGGCTATGCCTGTAGCTATGACTGAATCTGTGGCTAGGCCTGTGGCTAAGGCTATGCATGTGACTGTGACACTGTCTGTGACTCCATCTGCATCTGCATCTGTGGCTGAATCAGTGGCTGCATCTGTGTCTGTGACTGTGCCTGTCTCTGTGCCTGTTTCTGTGTCTGTGTCTGTGGTTGGAGCTATGGTTGTGGCTATGACTTTGGCTGTATTTGTATCTGCAGCTGTGCCTATGCTCGTGTCTATGTCTGTGTCTGTGTCTGTGATTCTGTCTGTGTCTGTGTCTGTGTCTGTGTCTGTGTCTGTGTCTGTGTCGTCTGTGTCTGTGACTCTGATAGTATCTGTGGCTGTGGCTCTGTGTCTGTGCCTATGGCTGCATCTGTGGTTGTGGCTGCATCTGTGACTATGGGTAGGTATGTCTGTGCCTGTGGTTGCATCTGTGTCTGTGTCTGTGTCTGAGGCTGTGTCTGTGTCTGTGTCTGTGTCTGTGTCTGTG
>NC_034604.1:76254023-76283524 GCF_900095145.1 Mus pahari | reverse complement strand
TGTGGCTGTGGCTGTGGCTGTGGCTGTGGCTGTGGCTGTGGCTGTGGCTGTGGCTGTGGCTGCATCTGTGGCTGTGGCTGTGTCAGCAGGTACTTACTCACATCTGGCTATGTAGGGAAGCAGCAAAAGGAGAATGCTAATGTTCAGTTGGGTTTCTCCTTTTTCCCTTTTTATTCAGTTCAGGACTCTGGTGCCACCCATATTCACGGAAGTCCATTAATCCCTCCTAGAAGCATCCTGAAAGACACACTCAGAGTGTTTCCTAGGAGTTCTAAATCTAGTCAAGTTGACAATGATAATTAACCATCACAACAGCTGGAGCAAGAGTGGGCATAGCTGTTTGTCTTCTTGATACACAGGTACCCTGAGGTGAAACCATTAAGAGGCCTAATTAGATGAAGTGACTGAATGAACACTAGACATCATTCTAGATAATATCTATAATATGCAAAATAATATTAGTTATATCAAAGTGGTTGATTAGCAATTGAGAATCAACATTATTTAAGAACCTGCTATGTTGAAAACATGGATAGCATCAACACTTTGTTGATATTATTGAGTTAAGAATATTTTTCACACATCATGAGCATATGTAATGAAGAGAGTCATGGCATCTTTTTTTGTTGCCAAATTCTGTCACCTCTCTGAATTCTTGGAGATTGCGAAGGAGCAGGTCAAAATCCTTCCACTCCTTTGCATGGAGGACCGGAAACATGGTCCATCCTGACTTGTCTCTTTTCTCGTTCAACTACAACCTGATTCTCTGCGTCTAGATTTAGACAGAAAGTGTTCTGATGTCCTAGAACCACATTTTCCAGATTTCAAGGACAAGCAGAGGTGTTGCAAGTTACACCCTCTTGTTTGGGACCATGCCACTATCCTGGGATTCTCTGTCCCCCTTAAGGTGACCTGCACAGTAAATCTCACGTGAAGTTATATTGGGGAATCTCTGTGACTGTTCTGTGAAGTTCCAAGGGCAGGGAAGCACGCTGGCTCTCATAAAATGATCATTTGGATTTATTTTGAGGCAGCATCACACATGTTATCCCCAATCTGTTTCTAATTCATTAAGATATTTTTTTTATTTTACTTTAAAGGCTCTCAGTGAGCTGATAGCTCACTCTCACAGGATAGTCCTCCCCGATGGGGAGAGTGCAGCTGCTCCAGGTACTGCTGCTCATACTTGATTATGTACATCACCACGCTCCGCGTTTATAAATTATGTTTATTGTGTTATAATTAGTAGTGCTAACAGCACATAATATCAATAAGGTCGTTAAATATGTAAATAATAAATAACGGCGATACCAATGGCGCTGTGTGTCTCCCAGCAGCGTGCACTCCGTCAGCCTGGGTCCACATTTCTCATCATCAGGGAGACATGGAACAGAGCCAATCCCTGGATTACTGAGCACAAAGCCAAGGGTGGAAGTTGTGTGCGAATTTGTTTAATCGGTGGAAAGGGCAAACGTGCAAGTTGTTTTCTTAAGAAATTGAGAATTGCGGTGCATTGTGGCGGACCTTACAGAAGAGTGGACTCTGGGAAAATCAGGAAGCAGATTTGGGGCAGGGAAAGGCCGGTTCAGCTTTCATTGCAAATGGCATCTGTTAAAATTTCCTGGCACAGCAGCCCCCACACTCCCACTAAATGTCCAAGGAGAGGAGAAAAGCCTGAACATTCACACTCATCACAGGAGCAAAGCCCTCTTCTGTGCCCAGCTCACTCGAAGGCCTTGGGTGCTCCAGAATTGAAATTGGGTTAAAGGGCATGTTGATGGGTAAACCCAATTGATAAAATTTCAAGTGACCCCATGGGGCAGTGCCATGGTGAAGGACAAGGACACATACGCAAATGGTCACAGGTACATAGAGGGCATGTAGATTGAGCTCCTTGCTTTGTGATAAGTGTGGAGTATGTAGGGGTTGGGGTTGCGCATGTCTTCAGGAGAAGAGAAAGGAAATACCTACTGTGAAGAGGAAGAGAAGCAACAGATGCTAAGGTGTTTTTACCAGGAAAACGAATACATGTAAGGAGCTCTGGGCATCTTGTCCATCCGAATCACAATGCCAGGACGACAGTTATACAGCGGGTCAGAGTTGACAAAAGCCAGATGATTCAAGGAAGTATTCACAAAGGTAAGTCATAGGGAGGAATCAAGAATGGGAAAAGTCTCAGATGTGATGAGAGACCTAGCAAAGCCAGAAAATAACAACAGGAATAATAATTTAAAACAAGAATAAAAGCACTAAATAAGGAACCAGCAAGGACACACCTGGGGAACCCATGCTGAGCAGAGACTGTTTCTGTAGGTCTCAGAAGGGCTCTAAGACACCAGGTCTCCATTCTTCAATTGAGGCAATAATTAGCAAAAACTCAAAAAAAAGCATTCAGTAGGAAGGAAAAAAAACCTGACAGGTATGAAAGGCTAAAATAATCTTGAAAAACAGAGATTAAGATTGAAAGAAGTTTAAAACATTCATTGGTATGCTTAGACATAGAGTGAGATGCTATATCATACATAGAAGAGGTGCAGTAAGGATGTGGTATGTGCAAATCAGTCCATCGATTACCTAAAGTACAGTTGAGATAACTCAGAAATTATCAATCAGATTGAACCAATAACACAGAACTCTGAAAGCAGCAGAGCAAACGCATAGTCCCTTATAAGGAACATGAAGATAGACGACAATTTCAGAAGCTCCAATGTCCCAGGAAATCATCTTGTGTTATTGAATGGAAGTTCAAAAAAGGAAATAATAATAATAATAATATCTTAAACACTGAGAAGAAAATAAGCAAAGATATAATAAAAGAAAGTTGATATTTCTGTGGAACAAAGATTAAATGACCCACCATTTCCTACCACGATGAACAGAAGTAACATTACAACACGATATGGTATCATGACTTCCAGAGAAATGGACACAATGGAAAAACAAATCACAGAATACAAATAAAAATCACAGAAACGCTAAGAACGGGAGCACCCCACAGCAGCTCAGGCCACTAAAGTTAATGAGCAAATATTTCCAAATTTTCTGGAAAAAAGCACTTCCCACCTAGAATTCTCAACTTAATAGACTATTAGTCCAGTGTGAGAAAAACAAGAATGATAATAATAAAAATCATTCAGTGCCTCCAATGTGCAGCAGGATATTCAGGGAACATAAGTCATTTTAATCAATTTATAATCTTAAAAAGGAAAACAAGGTTTTTAAAAGCAAGCTTTACACAAAAAAAGCCTCATCAGCAAAGCCTTTCAAACCGTTAATACACAAATAACTATGTGTTTACACTTATATATCCTAGGTAAACAGAATAGGTACTCAATTTCTTTCCTAAATATAAAATATAATTTATATCAAGTCAGTTGAAAATTTAAAAATGAGAGAGAAATAATTTCATAATTGTTTATATAGACTGAAGTTCTCACTTGAGCCTTTAAAATGAAATAGATAGTACTCCTTTATAAAGATCATTCTTGCATGTGCCTGTGTCTACACATTTATGTGTATACCCACATGTATATGTTCTGTACATGCATGTGTGTGTGTGTGCATGCATATGTGCACGCGCACGCATGAGTGTGTGCGTGTGTGAGACAGCGATGTTCAGTAGCTCCTTCTCCTTATGTTTTGAGATAGTCCTTCGCTGATCCTGGAGCTCACTAGTACAAGAGCACTAGCAAGTCCCACTGGTCATCTTGTCTCTGTCCCTGCAGTCCTGGGATCACTGCCATACACCTGTAGACATAGCTTTTATATATGGGTATTAGTGACATAGGTCCTGCTGTGTAGCAAGTAGTTTGCCAACAGAAGTATTTACCCTGGTCCACAAGGCTCATAAGCAAACAGGGTTCATTCAAAGAACCCCAGGAGATCAAGTAGATCAGTAAAAATTCTCAAAGGTTCAAACTGACACTCCTCAAGCTCATAGCCAGAGAGCAGCGACTATGGCATTGAGTGGGAAATTAAAAACCAGATTTGTAGTGCATCTGCAGGACCAGACAGACCTACTCTTCCCCAGACAGCAATCTATCGATCCTCTGTGGTGGTTACTGCTGAGTGTCAACTTCACAGGATCTATCGATCCTCTGTGGTGGTTAATGCTGAGTGTCAACTTCACAGGATCTAGAACTACCGAGGTGACAAAGCCCTGAGCAGCTGTTGGAGGAGCTTTCTCAGGTGGTTAACTGACATGGGAAGACTTCACTGTACTCATCGCCTGCCCAGGTGCTGCAGCCCAGGCTGACTGACATGTGAGCTGAGCACGGACATTCATCTCTGCAGCCTCCTGACTGCAGAGACAGCTGCCCCAAGACCCCACAGCATGATGGACCAGACTCTCAGACTGTAAGTTAAAACAAACCCTTCTCCCTTGCATTTCTCTTGTCAGGCATTTGTCCCAGCGTTGAGAAAAATGACATCACACATCCCTTCTGTCTGGAGCTTAGAATTTATACTTTCTCCAAACAAGATGTATGTGGCTGAATTTCTGCTTTTTTGTTTGTTTTGTTTTATTTTGTTTGCTACAGTCTAGGTCTTTTACTATGTTTTCACACTAAGCTGTTTCTAGGGAATGTGCCCCGATAGCTCAGGCTAGGATGAAGTGTGCCTCTCTTGGTGGAGCACCACTGCAGTAGAACCCAGGTCCCTTTCTCTTTGGCATCCTGTTTAAGAATGCTGTCTTGGCTCTCAGAGTGCTCACAATGCTTGAAATGCATCTTTGGGCTTCTAGGACAGGGATAAGACACCATGACCATAACCACTGGGGAAGGGATGGGTTTATTTCAGCTTATACTTCCATATCACAATCTACCACCAAAGGAAGTCAGGGCAGAAACTCAGACAGGGCTGAAAAATGGAGGCAGAGTCGATGCAGGGGCCCCTGTGGGGTACTGCTGACGCCTTGATGCTCAGGTTGCTTTCTTATAGAACCCAGGACCACAAGCCCAAAGGTGGCCCCACCCATCATGAACTCCTCCTCCACCGAATCAATCCTGGATTAAGAAAATGCACCACAGGCTTGCCCATTGACCAATAGGGTAGATGGGTAGATGCATTTTCTCAGTTGAAGTTCCCTCTTCCCAAATGACCCTAATTTGTGTCAAGTTGACATGAAACTACCCAGCACAGAGGACTTCACTCTCTTAGCAAGAATCTTACCCTTAATTTGCTTGTTTACAACAATACCCCATGTGGAGTGATGTCATTGCCTCCCCCAGTTGTGTGTATGTGTGTGTGTGTGTGTGTGCACATGAGTGCATGTGCACGTGTGTGTATGTGTGTGCACGCATGTGCATTTGTGTATGTGTGTGCATGAGTGTGCATGTGCATTTGTGTATGTGTGTGCATGTGTGTATATGTATGTGTGTGTGTGTTTCCCTTTGAACAGTGTCCTATTCTTTAATGTCTACGATTTCATCCTTCTTGTAGATTTCCATGTATGAAAGCAAAAGAACAGCTCCGAATCTCCTGAGAGGACTAGAGACCCTGTGTCAGGGGCCCAGAGACCCTGTGTCAGGGGCTTTTCTTCTTTGACTTTGTGTTTGTCATTTCAGCATATCTGTGGAAGAAGCCGTTGGGACACTAAAGGCTTCCACTGCTCTCTGAAGAGCCCTTCAGCCAGTGGCCCTTATAGTGATCTGGCGGCTGCACTCACCGCTTTCTTGTGCTCCCACGTAGGCGGCAGTGTGTACTCAGAGCAGCTCAGAGAGCTGGCTGTAAATGAATCCATGCAAGCAATTCTACATGCAACAGTGCAGGGAGAGTGATGTGTGATAAAAATAGCATCTCAAATTAGTGAAACTGGAAGAGCATTCAACCACCAGGAGAGGAGTGCAAGCGCATGCGCGAAGCTAGAATCGCAGGCTCCCATCCATTTTATTAATTTACCCAGGGGAAAATTAGAAGATTCATTGTTACATACAATTGCAATTTCTTTTTTATCTTATTTTGGGCATATAATAGACTGCTACCTACCAAATCTATCTAAGATAGCGCAGAAAGGGTAAGCAAATAGGCGCCTTAGTCCAAAGGGTGGAAGGCAGGATTTGACAGGGATTCGCACCCAGCTTCAAGTCTAGTTTGATTTTGGGAAAAGGAAACAGGAAATGTGACCGTTTCTACTTATATTGTGGCATATCAGCCTCTTTTGCTCTGGGCAAAAGCAGAAATCCCCCTGTGGCAGTGTCAAATCTCCGACTACTTGGGAATTGTCAAAAACATGTTCCTTAATGAGATTAAAGGTTCTGCCAGAGAGGATCAGTTAACTGCATTATGAGGCATGTTGACATTGAAACTTTTGAAGATCTTATTTTAAAAAAGAAAACAATTCAAATAATATTTGTTTTATTAATTCCTAATTATGATAATATAACACCTGTCCAGGGATGTATTCTGGTCTGGGGGTCGGAGAATGTTGAGCCCATGAAGTTTGAAAATAAATGCAATATCCATGCCTTTGTACTTGTGAATAAAATTAATGCCTATTATTTTTCTAATACATATGAGGAGGGTCAAATCTTGTAGCCGCATATAGATGAAGGGTTCTAACGTTGATCTTCAGTGCAAAGATGTTGTTCAAGAAGTCTACTCATGCAATGTGTTTCAGAATGGGATGAATATATAAAAATTGTGGTAAGACCTGACTAAAAGAAATAGCAATGCTTCTGAATACAAAATAATGTTAAAATTAAACACTGTCTGTAACTGTACACAATATGTTAATGTAGACTGTATGTGCTTACTAGAAAAAGAAAGAAAGGGAAATTTTCAAACAGTTCGAAATGTAGATCTCAATGGATGGAGCCTGGATCCTTTGTTTTGTTTTGTTTTGTTTTGTTTTGTTTTGTTTTTGCTTTTTTTTTTTTTTAGCATGTCTTTGCATAGTATTCTAAAATAATGTATGACATTTATAATACAATTGCTTGTTAAAATCCTGATGTATGGATGATGCTCATGAAGGGACCATCTGTGTAATCATGTGAGAGAGTTGAACTTAGAACTTGTACACCCCATGCTAATTTATCAAATTCCCATGGTGGCTGTGGATACCACTCCCTTACGTTCCTCATGTGTCAGCTCTACCACTGGGTCTGTAATAGCCCTGGCTTACCAGCTGAGGCTTCCTCCTCACTTCAAGTCAGGTGTGTCTCAAATACCCCATCTTCTCTCCCTCTCCCCCTCTGTAGTCTCTCTGTCCGTCCCTCTGCCGCCCCCCTCTGTGTATGTATGGTGTGAATGAGTGAATGTTCACACCTGTCTGCTGATATTCCCACTCACGCAGACATACATGGTGGCAAGAGGTTGAAGCCAGCAGATCGTTCTGTGAGAGACAGGTATTCTCTCTAAACCTCAACCCCACTGTTTCTGTTAGACTGGCTGGCTGCTCACTGAGCCCCCAGGATTGGCCTGTTTGCACTCTGCTAGTGCCGAGGTCACAGATGAGTGCTGCTATGCCCAGCTTTTCATTGGTTCTGGAAATCTAGACCCAGTTCCTCCTGCTTACACAGCAGTGAATTTTGCCCACTGAGCTATGCCCCATTCCTGGAGTTCTTTTCTGTGTTGTCCTTACTCAGACCACACTCTTAGGGGAAGTGTTTGTAGCGGCAATGCTGTCCTAAAAGTGACATCGGTTGCACCACTTGAAGTAGCTGCAGACACCTTGCATTATCCACCCCTTTGGTTCATGTGATCGCCACATGAAAGCAACAAGGAACATTCAGATACCAAGATGACTTGTGACAAACACTTAGACACAATGACACAACACTCTGCTCCTATTCTCTAGCTGCAGCACATGTGGAGAACTGGAAGCAACCAAAGTACCTCTGAGAAACAGCTGCCTGGTGCCACCGAGGCTTGGGGGTTCATTGTGGGAAAGACGGGGTTCCTAGGTTCACTGAGCTTGTTGATGGTTTTTAACTCACTAATTGTTTTTTACTCCTACCTTCTTCCACTCCCTCAAACCAGGACTTATTGAAGGAAAACACACACACACACACACACACACAAGCACAAACGGTTGCCTTGGTACCAGTGTCCCTTCACAGCAATAGAAGAGTGACTGAGACAGTGAGGTTTTGTGCATGTGTCCACAAAAGCCACAAGAGAGTGCTGGATCTCCCAAAATTTTAGTGGCAGGTGGCTGTGAGCCTCCTGATGTGGGTGCTAGGAACCGAACCCCCATCCTGTGGAAGAGCAGCAATCTTAACCACAGGGCCATCTCTCCAGCTCCCAGGGCTCAATTCTTGATCCTCTTCTCTATCCAAACTCACAGCATGGTACAGCCTCAAACACAGTCTATATGCACAAATTCCCAATTACATCAAATTCCCAAATACATGTCTCTTGCCCATTCCAGTTCCATATTGTTTTCGGGGTTCCCTCCCACGATTTCAGGGCATTTGCCTTCCTGATCCCCCAGATAATGGTATTTTCCACAAATCTGCACTGCAAAAGCTGCTGAATTGCTTCCTCCTCCCCAGATGCACAAGCCTCAATATATTTCCAATATATTCTACTTAACATGGGAAGGGACTTCCTAAAACTATGTTTGAATCACTTTAAATATGCAAATTCCAGAAAGAGTTATTAGTCCTCAAACTGGCCCATCTCGTGTGTATGAACTTGGAACCTAGAGAAGACGCTTTTGGTGGAAGAGAATGTTACAGGACCCAGATAGAAAAGCTGCCTAACAGGGTAACGTGAGCTTGACAACAGGTATATGAAAGGGTCATAGGAAACACCTGAATGCTAGACCCTCATACTAAGGCACATCAGCAAATGATATACATGTGAACATGTTAGAGCCCACATAGCCACCATTATGAATCCTTGGCTTTGGGAACAGACCATGAATAGGATGTCAATCTCACAACATACTGTACAACAGGCTGTGTCAAATACAAAGACTACCTGCAATCAACCAGAAGCCAGAAGAGAATGTCAGATCTCCTGTAGTTTTACTTATAGGTGGCAGCAAGATTCCTGATATGGGTGCTCCCATGTTATATAGCAAGGACACTTGATCTCAAGACCTCAAAACAAAAACTGTCACCAAGCCTGCTGGTTCACTGAAGGTCCTCCCTCACTTGACTCCTGGACACAGTTTGAGTGGTGCTTGTGGCCCCTGTAGGCATCAATCCCGGAGACATTCCTTGGTCCACAGTCAAACAGCTTAGCAACTGTTTGAACCAGCTGAAGAGGTCATGGCTGGGATAATCACAGCTCTCTGACTGATGTTCCAAAGGCACACATCCCCAGATGAGCCATAAGGAACACGATGTGATGGAAATATCTATCCCATATTCATCTTGTGTGTGCCAGCTTGTGGTGTCACTCCAGATGGGAAGACAAAAGACAGCATGAAAACTACCCTCTTGAAAGCGCCATTCGGAAGTGTTCTGCTAGCCTGGTTACCGATGCCCCAGTGTGACCCGATGTTCTCAGTCTGACGAGCCGGGTGATGCTCCTCCCACCTGAGAAGTAAGTCCATGCATCAAAACACTTCATTACAGCAAATGGCGGCTTGCTATTATTGCTGCTGTAGGGTTGTGTGCACAAGCAACTAGCACCCCTCCACCTAACCCTTCGTCAGTAGTGGGCCACTTCCCTCTGAGAATCCCCATTCATTATAGTAGGCGGATCTCTAGAGCAATAGGCACGGAAGTCTCTGTTATTAACAGGGAAGCGGAGCTGCTTAAATTTGATTACCTTGTTTAATGAAGTGGTGCCTTTATTTACAGGGTGACAGGGTGAATCCCATTATGGTCACCATAAATCAGTTTATAAAAATGGGCACATGCTTCAATAAAGTGATACATTTACACACTTAAAGACGAAGGAAGACACTGTTTTAAAGAAATACTATTTTGAGATCAGCCCAGGAATTCAATTTGATGATTAGCTTTCTAAAATTGCTCATATTTTCTAGTTCAGAGATGCTGAATTTGGTTCTCATCTGTTGGTGACTGGATCCCAACCTTCACCTTTGTCCCAAGGACATCTATGGGCACAGATTTACTTCACACATGCAAAATTGCTCCAGGTTCTGGCCCCTGCAGTGGGGGCTGTGATATCCAACCTTCTACAGAGCAGCCAAGAACAGCAGTTACTCTGGCATCAGGGTTCTTGTTTGTATCTGCCCCATAGAACATGACGAGTGTCCCTTCAGTCCCTGGGAAATACTCAACTTCATATGGGATACAACCCTGTCCATTTCCACGGTCACCATGCTTATCAAGGGAAAGCAAGGGTCTGATGTGGAAGTCACAGGGCAGCCACTAGGGTGGATAAAACTACCTCTTTGAGGTCATTGTGTGATTACTTCTATGGTGGCTTTGGATGAGAATGGTTGGTTCCCCATGGGCACATATGCTTGAATACTTCGTCCTCAGGATGTGGACCTCTGTGGGAAGGATTAGGAGGTGTGGCCATGTTGAAGGAGGTGTGTCACTGGGGGCAGTCTTTAAGGTTTCAAAAAGACCCACACCACCCCCAGTGTGCTCTCAAGGTCCCTTGCCTGTAGATAAAGATAGGAGCCTTCAGATGTCCCCAACCCCATGCCTTTGCTCTGTCAGGGTGGACTCTAAACCTCTGAAACTGGAAGCCCAATCAGATTCTTCCTCAGTTGCCTCGGTCATGGAGTTTGGTCAGAGCAAGAGAAGTTACTAATACAAATCCTTTTATGTTTCCCACTAAGTATGGCCTGCCAAAGCTACAGCTGTTGTACAATGGAAAGAGATGGAGTAGCATCCCTTGGTCAGATCTGAGCACACACTTATCAGCTAGGCCCTGGTCACCAAACCCATGATCTCTGAGCACTGATGGTCCAGGAGTACACCAGGATGAGGGAGGGGTGTCTGCCTAAGCTAACCAGGCCAACAGGATAGACATGACATTCTAGGAACAGCCTGGCAGAAGTGATGGTGTGACACTACAGCCCTTGAAAGACCTACTGTTCAAAGTGATAGGAGAGACATGGTAAAATGGGGCCTACTAACCACCGTAGTGCACAGTCCACACCAGCAGGACAGCCAATGTGTGCTGCTTTCAAAGGTTTCTCTACCCAAGTAGGCTGGTCTTGCACTAATCAGATGCAGTACAAAGGGGCATAAGTTTGGGGGCTAGAGGCTCTCATTTCTACAAACCAATTCTATAATTTACTGCATGTATGACAAACTCTTTCCTTCCATAAATTTGGAATAATAATACCTCATTTTCCAAGATCAACATGGAGCTTAAAGGAGCAACAGGGAAAACTAAGAATGGCTGATGTAGTTAGTCATGTGTAATAAAAAGATGGTGTCAGTGGTCAGTCCTGAAACCCTATACCTACAGACAACAAATGGACTCAACACGGTGTATCTATATGTTTGCACATGCGTATGAATACATATTTGGAACAATAATGGTCAAGTAAGAGAAAGCTATCAATCTGAGGGGGCAAGGAAGGAGCTGTGAGAGGCAGAAGAGAAAAAGGTAAGGTGGAAAAGGATGTGGTCATATTCTAAAAACTTGCATTGAAAGGTTGTTTATCCCCCTTTCTCCTTCTCCTCCTTCTCTTCCCTCCTTTCTTCCACCTCTCCCTAACTCCTGCCCTTCTTCTCTCCTGTTTGAATCTACACAGGATTTTTCCCAATACAGATACACGAGCATACACACACACACACACAGACACAGACACACACACACACACACACACACACACACACACACACACACAAGGTTTGTTAATAGCACTCACTACATGCTGAAAATCTGTCTTTGTGGGTCCCAAGCAAGTTGTGAACTTTTTTAGAGAGACTGGATGTTTTGGATATCTCTAAAGTTTAAGTCTCCAGGAAAATAGTGGAGGAGTTCCTTATTCTCAGAACAAACAGTTAATGCAAGTGTTTTTATCCTGCCTTTCTGGATATTTGGGGGTTGGGAGGAGGCAGTATACAAAGAATACAAATCTCAAGTCCCTGGGATCTGGGTCAAAGGTCAAGGAGAGGTGTGGTCTGAGCCTAAGCTGTGATGATCTTCTATCTGGGAGCCAGACCTACATTTCAAGTAGAATGAAGAAGAGGATTTGGGTAGAGTAAACTGCTTAGAAGTATCAGAGCAGAGTGATTGTATTAAGTTGAAAATTGGCTTTAGATAACTTCATAACCGTATTCAGGGAAGAGTGAGTGTCTGAGAATGTAGCTCAGCAGGAGAGCTCTTACCTAGCACACCCCTGATTCCCAGACCAATAATGTCGATTTATAAAAACAAAAAACCAAAAAAACATCACTAACTCAAATTCATTTCAAACCCAGAAGTCCCTGGAGTGAATTCTGGTGGCAGATCAGACCCTTCTGGAATGTTCCCTCTGCTGCACAGTGCCAAGCGGATTCTACTCCCTACCCATGGTCACTGCTGTGCATCAGACACACCTTTCTATGGTAACAGAAAGCCTTGCAGGTTTCTCAATCTCTTTCCTGACTTTGGTATAACCATGCTCTAGAGCCGAGAAAGTATTCCCCCAATCTACTTCCCAACCTTCTGCCTGGTAGAATGAAGCTCACTTCAGCAGAAAGGATGTTTGTGCCACCAGAAGTGCAGTGTTCCCAGCGGCAGTGGCATAACAGTTACCCTTCTCCCAAGCTGCCGTCTGCCCTGGTGTTTGCCTTGCACCAACTCCCAGTAGGTGTGGCTCCCAGCCCTCTTTGGGATGGTGGGGGGGGGGGGACACATCCTGAGCCAGGTGGACAAAGCAGAAGGAGGCAGAGCTGGACAATTCCATCTGCACTTAGTACCTCACCTTGTGAGTGACAGATGTAACCTGAAACCGCACTGGCTGCCAATGGGTTAGTTATGTGACTGCAGTAGAACAGGCTCCTCTCCAGGGATCCCTGCCTCTTCACTCTTCTGTATCAGACATGAAAGAAATCATTTCAGGTGCCAGGAAAGCATCTCAGATAAAAGAAAACATTGCAGCTTTCATGGTATCGAGTTTGCCCTGAAGCAACAGCTTTGATATATTTTTTAAACATCTTTCTTTATGTTTACAATTAATCCATGATTATCTACAAACACTTTTCTGGCCTTTAGGGATCTCACAGAAGAGAACAAGGATCTTCCCCCCCCCCTCCGGAGCATTCTTTTAAAGAAATACACTGAATACCATTTATAATGGCATTTGCATAGTCTTCCCATCTCCAAAGAACTTTCCCACACACAGCCTAATTTTAGTTCACTTAATTTCACCACAGACACAGGAGATAAGAGCTTCAGGATGCTCCTCTCTCCTCTCATGAATGACACGGTTCCATTCAAAGAGGAAGTTGAACACACAATTAGTCACTGAAATTTTTTGTGCCAACTTTGGGAGGTGAATTTTCAAGCCACTGCTGCCTGCTAGCAGAGGCCCTGAAAGAAATAAAAGATGGAAATGGCTGAAACACCAGAGACTCATGGCCCTTCATTTGGATAGAATGCCATCCATCTACTGCCATACACAAGAAGACATTAGAATATGGGACTCAAGAGATCTCTTTCCAGTCTCCCTTCTCTGGTGCATCATTACTTTTTGGAAGCTGCTTTGAGCATTTCAATCCATATTAAGTAGGAGCAAAATTATGCAAAAAAGCATGTCACTTTATATCAATCTCTCATGCCATTTAGTTTAAAATGCAAACTATTCCACAGAACTTAGGTATATAAAGTCCAATTACATATTATTACCCTTTACTATGGTGGCAAGTGTTGTCAACCTGACAGAATCTAGAATCAGGTGGAAGACAGGCTTCTGGCTTCTGTGAGGGATTATCTTTAATGTATTGACTTGAGAAGGTATGTTTACTTCACTATGGGTGACACCTCTCCCTAGTTGGGTATCTTGACGGTATTGGCTTAAGGAGGTTATGTTCACTATGGGTGGGTGGCACCATTCCCTAGTTGAGTATATTAACTGTATTGGCTTGAGAATGTATGTCCATTCTGGGTGGCACCATTCCCTACCTTGGATCCTGGAGTAGTAAATGGAGAAAGGGAGCTAAGTAGCAGGATGCATCCACCATTCTCTGCTTCTACTTGCAGGTGCCAGATGACCAGTTGCTTCCACTTCCTGACACCGTGACTGCTCCACCACAATGCACTGTGCGAATGAACTGTAGGCCTAAACAGGCCTCTCTCCTTTAGGTTCCTTGTGTCAGAGTATTTGTTCATCACAGCAAAAAGAAAATAGACCATGACACCCTTTCCTCATTTTGCACTCAGAATTTCATACCCTTGCCTTTACTCTATAAAAGTCAAAAGTTTCCTATTGTGCATTGGCTTCTGAGCCCATCTCTTCAGACACACGCTGATACCTATCCTCTGTCCCACATACACTGCTCAGAGCTGTAGGTCCTCCACTCTTAAGATGGGGACTAGGTGACCTCTTGCTTCCCAAGATTTGGGAGGCTGGCTGGCGTCTCAGGCTTTGACCTGCTGTAGCAGCAGCACAGAGCATAGGCTTGCCGTATACTTCTCCCTGGCTGACCTAGAGTCTTTCCTGGAAGACGCAGCTAGAAAAAGTCAAGCAGAGATGGTTGCTTGAGATCCACAGAGGTAAGACTATTCCCGATTGCACTGAGCAGCAGCACATGGGAGAGGAGCAAAATCCTCATATTTAGGGAAAGCAGGTGAAGATCCATATTAGCTGATTGCTGGCATGTGACTGTCTGAACTTGATTATCCCAACTGAAAAATGGGCATGCAACTCATAAAAACTCTATGACTTGGGTTTTTTTTTTTTAGTAGTATTGCATCTAAGGAAAACTGAGTAGAAAGCTACCTGATAAATATAAAGGACCCCTACTCCTCTCCCCCTCCATTCTCTTCCCTGGTTTCTTATAAACATGAAGCTGTGGTTTCTGCTGTGCCCAGAGATTGACAAACAAACATGAAGAAGACCTGCGTGTCCCCATACAGCCATTTTTTAACTTGGATGCTTCAATACAGAGCTATATGTCCTCTTCTCAACTCAGCTGTTTCCCTGAAGAAATTTGGTTTAGCTGCACTTCCCATAAACCTGAGCTGAACATGCTCTTCAAGGCTTGTCTGTGAAGATTAGAACTGTTGGGATGGGGGGGGGGGAGTTACGATGACACATGCACGAGGGTTTGGTTTCTTCCTCTCCAGGACACACTCACTGTTCCCAAGGACATCCTTGAGTAACAGAGAAAGTTCTGCTTCCAAGGTTTTCCTCTGCTTCTCCCAAGATGAATCCCAGCAGCACCCAAATTTCCGCCAGGCTTATACTGACACATGATGAGACCAGAGGATCCAGGGCGGTGAAAAGGCTTAGGGCTTCTTCGAAAGACCAGGGGTCTCTCTCCCTGGAGGATGGCCTGGTTTTCCCTAAGCCTGAGTCCATCAAGGGGCTCATTTCCATCATGTTGTCCCTCTGTTTCGAAGATTTCTCTGTGTGAAGGCCAGGCTGAACTCTTCTGCCTTGTCATCTTCCATGACCTGTCTTCTTCTCGGACTCTATGACCAGTTCTTATGCACGGAAAAATCCATATACTCCTCTAAGCGTTTCAGCGAGAGCCAGGGTGGTGGCACACAACCGAATTCCCAGGACTTGTAGGGTTGGAACAGGGTGACCATGAGTTTCAGGCCAGCCTGGGTTAGACATAAAGACTCGGGAGCAAGAAAAGACGAGAAAACTAATGAATGATAATGTTCAAAGATCTGTTCTGTTTGTTGGAGCTGCTCTGTCAGGGAACTGTCATGGTTAATCTTCACTGTCATCCTGACAAGACCAGTAGTAAACCAAGAGACATAACTCAGAGTGAGTCTGTGAAGGAAGGCACTTACAGGGAGTATAAGTGGGTGGCCCCGCCTCTCGGGTGGCCCAGCAATAAGGATGCTTGAGGAGAGTGCCGTGCGCTTGCCTACCTTTTCTCTTTGCTGCTGAGTGCATCTACTCTGTTGCTGCTTCTGCCGCCACCTTGCAACCTCTCTAGCATGCTGTCAGCCACCAGGGCATGACCTAATCCCTACAGGCTACAAGCCATTACAGTAAATCCTCTCTTACCATATAGCTTTCCTTTTTTTTATTGATTCAGTTTCTCTAAGAACCCAGCCTAATACAGAAACAAACAGTAGGCATTGTCTGGTGGGGTCTCAGAGTGGCTCAGACTCTTCACAATGGTCCTAGAGGGTCATGCCTGCACTTTAGATATTTGGGCAGAGATTTTTGCACATGAAACCTTATGGAAACACTATGTAGAGATCTGGGCAGTGTCAGTCCTAGCTAAATGGGCCCAGCTCTGCTGAGCTCCCATGTCAGGAATTTACAGGGTGAGTCTACATCCCACAGGCTGGGTGGGTTTCACGGCTAGGCCTGGAAGAATTATACAAACGAAATTCTGTATATGAGGAAACAGGACCGGTTTCTAAATGACCCAGCCGTGGTGTTTTCAGATTTTTGTCTCTCTGTGCCATTCTATCCCCGGGTTGATTAATATGGCAGAAATCCAGCTCTGTACAGGCCATTGCTTTTATTTAATTAAAAGGAAAAGAAGCTGTAAAGTGAGAGCGACACCCCCCCCCCTTTGTTTTCCTTGCTTATTCCTGCTGGAAACTTCCTCTGGCC
Source organism: Mus pahari (assembly GCF_900095145.1). Taxonomy (NCBI): domain Eukaryota; kingdom Metazoa; phylum Chordata; class Mammalia; order Rodentia; family Muridae; genus Mus; species Mus pahari. The sequence continues at coordinate 76,266,909 of NC_034604.1, read as the reverse complement.
AAGACCCACTTGGGAAATTTCCATTCCAGGAACATTTTATGAAGTTGCAAGAGACAAATGAGGTGATTTGAATAAGTGAATGTTGTATTTGCTGCTTTGAAGAGCACAACACAGACCTTTTGAGTAACAAATACCATGACTCACAAGTGCCGCAAAGCTTCCTCAGTCGGGAGTTTGTGAAACCCTTGCAGATCCTTAATCAAAGGGTCAGTCCAGAACAGGCAGTGTGTTGAGGCCCGTGCAGCTGATAGCAGAGCACACACTCACTTAAGTCACAGCGTGATTTAGTCTGTGTAGGGACATCAGACTCCATGCTGCAAGAGTAGAAGGGAGCAATGCATTATGGGAGAAGATAGTGTCCCTGGTGTACCACTTGCACAATCAGGATTATGACTCCATAAACTTTCCCTAGGCATGAGTAGAACATGCTGAACTGATTTACAAGGTTGAAAATATGAACATTCCTTCACGTTTGCAAATTTGGCCATCCTGACCACTGTACCAACTAAGAACATCCAATCTGACACTACTGGCTCCTCTCTCCGCTCTCCTGACATCCTCCGAATACTTACTCTTGCAGGGAGATAGGCTCTGAAGAGGCAGAAGAAAATCCCATCGGTGTTGGGATTGCTCGTTTGCCCTGACCTAAGCAGCCATCTCTTCCTAGTTTTCCCATCAGGCTCAGTCGCAGAGGACTGGCATGGTGCTGGCCTCTTTTTCTATTCACCTACAAACACCGGGTTTCCCATCCCTTTTCCTCATCTCCAGGAACTAGGAACTAGGGCAAGGCAGAGTCCTGGGGAGCCTCACCTGAGGTTTCCATAGTAACCACAGAAGGCACTATTGTAAGTCATCTTCCGCACCCCTGCCGATTCCCTATCAGAACTTCAGGTTGCCAAACAGACTGATGAAGCAATTGTATGATTTAACAACCAAGAACAACAGTCTGGGAGACAGGGCCTCCCCCAAGCCAGCCAGGGAACTGGGAGCCAGCCAAGGTGGTGCTTGTACCACAGTATGGCCATGGGGTTACCACGTGATGCTGGGCATGGGCCTGAATCACTTGAATGCTCTAAGGTGCTTCTTCTCAATTTGCCTAAGAGTCAAAATGCAAGTTCACCCCTTGCTCCGGGATTCCCACGCTAAGGGTCATTCGAGTAAGAGAGGGGTCAGATGTGGTGTGCTTGGGGTAGTTTTCAGGTTCAACCTGGTCTGGCAGGAGGAAGAAACTACTCTCACACAGGAAGAAAAGCTCAGGCAGAATCCAGAGCGACTGCATCGGGGGTCACAACACTCCAGAGAGAATGCATCTTCGGATCACGCAGCAAACAGCCACAGCAGACACTGAGCGATTGCCCACTTCAAACCCAGAAAGTCTTGGCGATATTTTCTGATGTCTGTAGTTCTGTACCCAGGCTGTCCTTCCCTCTTCTTTGCCTGGTCCTCTTCACCTTCCTGTTCAGATGGACATTTCTGGTTTCTCATCCCCCTCTTCTCTCCCCTCCCACTCTCCTCCCTGTGTTGTATCAACTCGCCTCCCATCCAGTTTTATGACACCATCTTCCAACAAACCAAACAGCCATACTTTAAAAAATGGACTGGTTTCTGAAAGGAAATAACAACAGTGCAAAGATAATAACAAACAGATTGGAGGGGTGATGGCAGTATAGCGCAAAGCCCACGCAGGGGTCTGGGCTGCCGCTCCATGTGGATTATGTCCTACACTCCCGGACAAGTCTCCTCACAAATGCTGGCATCTCTTTCCTTTCTTCTGCCTCTCATCGCTTTTTGTTTTCATTTCTAAACAAAAACAGACAGAAAATAACCCACAAGACAGAGCTTCAGTGTATGCATTTGTTCACGTTTAGAGTGGGGACAAGCCCTGTGTGTTGTATGGGAGTCGGCGCTGCAGCCATCCGCCGGGTTTATTATTCTGAGCAGCACTCAATCACATGTGGCCCTGTGAACAGAGAGTAATGCTGGCGAATCGTCCCGGGGGCTTTTCTTCTGTGTGTGAGTGGTATCCATCTGTCAGCTGTCAATGCCAGTGAGAGACATACAAGGCTGTCACTTCTTGTCAGCCAGCATTTGTGAAGCCTTGCGCAGCTGCTCCACAGCACACAGTGTCCTTATTGAAGGCCAGCGAGGAGCCTCAGAGCCGCCGCAGCCGTGAAAGAGAAAAGAGACGCCCTGGCTGCTGCAGGGTAGGAGCGGCAACTTGTCAAAGCCAGGAGTCCAGGCTACATTGCTGCTCACCCCCCACCCCAAAGAAAGAAGTTAAGTAACAAAACCCTGCAATTTGTTTCCAGAAAACCCTGCATAGGTTGTAGGGCCTGCGAAAGCCATAAGAGCAAAGAAAATTTATATGTCCGTAAATGAATGTGTTCAGAGTAGAGATGGTGGTACACATTTTTTTAAATCAACATAATCTTAAAAGCACATATGTTTTTATGCTCTCCCCTATATAAATTATATTACTACAGAGACAATGCATATGCATAGTAGTTGGTTTAATGGAACATATATTTAATATGGTTTAAAAAATGAGCATCATGAACTCAGACATGCCCACATTGTAATAATGCACATGTTAAAAACTGTGTTAATTTTGATATGGAAACACTCAATTCATCACAGCTCTGGTGTGCCATTGGACATTCCAATAGGTTTATTTATAGAGTGATTTTTCACTTAATTGAATTATTTTAAACTAACTGTGGTTCTGGTTTTGTGGCCTTTCTGTGGGAAGTTCGCTGTTCAACACCTGTGTCAGTTAAACTGTGGAGTCCTTAATACATTCGCAGGCACACAGACTACAGTATGACCCTTCCCTTTTGATTTCTGCTTGAAGTGTTGGGCAGTTTTGTTCTCTCTCTCTCTCTCTCTCTCTCTCTCTCTCTCTCTCTCTCTCTCNCACACACACACACACACACACACACACACTTTAACATATCCTTAGTAAAGAAAAGAGGTTGGAAAGTTGGATACTTTAAGCTTTCATGCAAAATGGGTTCTTTATCTTTCAAAGTGCTAAGAATTTCTCAGAAAGGAAAGTAAGCATTTATTAATATTAATCACTGAAATAAAGAAATAGGGCTAGAGAACTAAACTCAGAACTGGGCTCCTTAAGATCCTGCTGCTGATGCTGCCTGGGGGGGGGGAGCGCTGAGGGGGTGGAGGGGGCGACTGTGGCAAGCAGGGTGAATCCCACCCTGCCTACCAGTCAGCTGTCTTGGGGAGAAAGCCGGGGTGCCAGGCTCATAGTCCTGCCATCTGATAGGACGTGCTTCATGTCATGTCCAGGGAAGGTGTGGGAACGATGTGACCCAGGACACAGAGGAGACCAGACACTCCAAGTCTGGGGAAAGAGCCTATATCCATGTCTCCTGTCCCTAGAAGCAGGAATCAGGTGAAGAGCAGAGCCATGGAGAAGCTGGGTAGAACCTGGATTTAAGGAATTCTCAGGGGGCAGTGAAGAGAAAGCACGAGGTTAGTTCTCAGTTCTCCTGTCAGAAGCAACCGACACCAGACGTCCATGCTTCGGAGGAGAGTCGGCCACTCCAGAACTTCAGATAAAAGCTGGGCCTGAGAAGTCCAGGATTTTCCTTAGGTTGTAAGAAGAGAGAATGTAAAGTTCGAGCTTATTTTCTATGGCAAACTGTAAATATCACCATGGACAAAACTGTTCATGTGAATTGCAAGGCCGGCTGTTCTGAAGAGCTGGAGTCCTGAACCTGGGGCTGTTAGCAGTGGTGCTTGGAAACCGTTGTCTACAAGGCCAGCAGCTCCACATCTTCACCTCTCTCCCCTCCCCCTTCCCTCCTCCTGCCTCCTCCCTCCTCCCTCCATCCTCTGCTGCTGTGCCCCCTCCTTTCTTGCTTCCATTGTTGTATGCTGGACTTTGACCTGAGCCTTCTACCTGACCTTTGACCTGCCTTCCTCGCATAAAGATTAGACGACGGTGCCAGTGTAGACAGTCCAGAGTTATCTCCCCATCTCAAGGCTCTCGGGATATTTGCAAAGTCTCCTTTGTACAGGTGAAGTGACACATTTGGTCACTGGGTGGGTAGGGGGACCATGACCTGGGCATTGTAGTATAAGAAGACTTCAGAATAACAGCCAAGAGGACAAACAGCAGGCAAAGCTGTTTGCTGTACATCATTTGCATAGATTTAAGGGTGGGAAGAGATGTGTTGGGGCAACTCTGAGAACCGGGTCAATGGCTTCAGAAGAGCTGAGTTCTGGGCATCCGGATTTGAATGTGTGTGCTCAACCTGAAGGAAAGTCTCACTGCTGAATCTGTGTGAATGGAACAGGCAGGTCCAGGGACTTCATGCCCATAGCTGACAAGGACAGTGGGGCTTAATACCTCCTTGAGTAACCCCTTCAAGATTAGCATCTGTTCCTCAGCCTGAGAGGTGTCAACTTGCTTCCCATAGACTTGGTCCATAGGGGGGAAAAAATCATGACTGTATGATTGTCCACTACTTCTTTTGGTCATTAAGGACGGAAAGATTAGAAATTTCTATATGTAGAAGGTCCTGGAGCAAAGTGCACTGGGGCTGAGTAGTGCCCCTCTTACGTGCTGGCTTGCTATAGCGAGGTAAAATGAATGAGATTCCATCAGACATTTTGATCTGCAAGCATTTTGATTGTTAATTTCATTAGTTTTTCAGACTTAAATATGTTAGTACAGGAAACTGACAAAGACAAAAAAAAAAAAAAAAAACAATAAAGGAAACAGAAGGACCACCCACCTACCTCCAACGTGAACACAGCTGAGCAGGGCAGTAAACAGGTGGCCACAGGGCTCACAGCCCAGGATACAGGTGTACATGGCTCTCAGGCTGTGCAGGAGTAAATCTTGCCCACTGACCCCTCCGATGGACAGCCAGTGGCCTCAGCTCATCCAAGAGAAACTGACAGGATTTCAACAGATGGACATGCAAAGTTTCTTCTTTGCTGGGGGGGGCAAGAGAGATATGGCCATCCATGGAGGCTGTGGGGTCAGGGGGTGATGTAAGTTACTGTGATTAAGAGCCCAGAAGGCAGGAGGATATTTATAGACTTATTCTTAAGAACTGAAAGAGACAAGCCTAGGTAAACTGAACAGAGAGAAGCCTGTTTTTCACAAGGTGCTTAAGGGAGTGTCCCATGGTCAGAATGATAAGAATTACAGCTTCTCTCTCAGTATATGCAAGTCACTAGATTACATAGTATTTAGATGACTCTCTGCTCATAGTATAACCCCCCTCTCCCTTTCTTTCATTTCCCCCATCCCCCCTTTCTTTATTTCCCTCACATCTCATCATTACCCTTCATACAGCTGTTTCGTGGAACCTCCAGACCTCTAAAATCAGTCTCTGCGGGGTCTCCATGCAACCCTGGATCGTATACCAACTTAAGGGGCCGAGTTGGCACAGCCCATAGAAGGAGGCAGGTCTGCACTTGAAGGTCTTCAGCAGGACACTCCCACTGCTGGAAAAGTTACATTGTAGCATTTTGAGTTTACGATAGACTGGGTATCTAACTAATGAGACTGGATTGACAGGCGTTTGGACATGGCTACAATGTTGTAGGGAAAACATGATGTCTCCATTGTATTTGACTTCCAGTAAGCCCCGGGAAATTGTTAATCAGTAAGACGTACCTTACTGGCTTCTGTTCCAACCTGAAGACATGAAGCAGAGCTCTGTCTGCAAGTTTCAAAGCTCCAGCAAACAGTTGTGAATGGTGATGAGATACAAGCTTGGGACAGAAGCAGAAGAGAAAGGCACCGACCAAGTGACTGTTGTGTATTGACATTTGTATTAGTAAAATATAACTGAAGGGACGAAATTGACAGGGATAAAATTTTCCAAGCTGAGATGGCACAATTACAGCCTGGGATCTTGTAACCCACCAGGAGACCATTAAGGAACAGTCTTCATGATTGCACACCAAAGAAAACAAACTCACAAAAACACCTTGTCAGGGTACATTCCTTTCTGCTCCACAGACTGAGTACCTACCAATTTTCTCCCCAGGAGAGGGAACAGAAAGCATGCATTAGAATAACAATAACAATAATAATAATAATTCCTATGGTTATAAATATTTTCAGTCCCTTACAAATTTCCAAATGTCCAATTAGCCTACTGGAGCTATAGAAAATTCCAGGAGGGAAAGCAATCCTGTCCTTATTAGGAACCCCCAATCTACACACCATTTATGCTTCTCCATTGAAATGTTCCTCTGGAGAGGGCAGACAAGGGTTTACTACATTATTTTGGCCTTTACTTTAGCCTAAGTCTAGATTTCCCATCAGTGTGTATTGGCATGCATCTGTGTGTCCACCCCATCATAGTGCATAGTGTGCATCTGGGTGTGAGTGAGGATGTCATACAATGTATATTGATGTGCATATGTGTGCCTACCCCATCACATTATATAGTATGTATTTGGGTGAGAGTGTGGATGAGGATGCCATTTATTTTATTACTCACGGGACTTCCTTTGGTCACTAATGCCTGTGCTTTATAAAAGCTTGGGTTATCTGGGAAGTAGGAGCATCACACTGAGGTGCAGTGAGGGAGGCCAAACACTGGGGAAGATTGTCAAAGGACCAAGATGGAGCCATTGGGCGTGTAACACCAGGAACAAAACAAGGTCATGTGTGGCTAGAGAGCAGGAGTCATGAGGCCCTTTGTATGTCATATGAGAACCAGCGGACCAGCAGCCTATCTGCCACAGGGAATTTGTTAAGCAAAAGACAGTTGAGTCACTGGGTAACTATGCAATAATGTTGATCTAAGAGAGTCAGAAAGTTCCAACTCTTTAACACACAATCAGGAAATGTGTGCTCTCTTACCCTAAGTACACCACCACTCTTTCAACCTCCACACTAGTGTCACATGACTCGATTGCTTTTCTCTGCTTCTGAACCACAGCACACTGCCCCACTCCCAGCTCCTCTGAGAGGTCAAGTCCTCCCAGACGTGGGGTGGCACCTTCTAGAAGCCATCCCCTGTGACCTCCACAGACTGTTATATCTTCCTTCCTGCATTTAGCTCTCAGCCAGCATGCTGCCCTTGATATCAACGCCACTTCAGGCTGCAACGAAGTTACAGAGACCTGATTTGTCTTCTCACCCGAAATAATGAAAAAGTAAATTAAGTTAGAGGGCATAAAACACCTCTAAAATAGCTTTAAAGAAAACAGACATCAGGGTCTACCTGTCTATCTCTGAGAACAGTTTCCTGAGAGACAGAAATGTGGGAACTGAGCTTTCTGGGGCAGCTCTGGATTTTTGCCTAGAGAGTTTCTGGGACATGATATAAGGCAGAAACCAAGAGAATGATATGCCCTGGGTGGAGGAGACAAAATGATGTTAGGGGGACAAAGACAGTCAGAATTGCCAACAGATTTTGGGAGACTGAGCACAAGGTCCCCAATGGAGAAGCTAGAGAAAAAGTTTCCTTTTCAAGGTAGCAGATATGGTCTTTCTGCTTCAAGTGTAGAATGCAAGATATTTTGTGCATTAATCAAGTTCTGAAGTCATTGCCACATCAATTTTGACCATTCCCTCAGCTCCTCCACCCCAGAATATTTCCTTCTTGTTTACCTGTTAAACGTCATTCTCCTGAGACAGGCAACTAATAAAATGTTGCTAAGAACACTGACGCATGCCTTTGCTGGACTGTGTGATTCAGTCCCTGGGCGAATACCTGGGGGTGTAATCAGTATGTATGTAGTGATGCACATCCTTGCTTCACTTTTGAAGAAACTGACAAAGACTCCCAGTGTGGAGTCAGTCTTACAGCACCACATGTGTATCCTGCTTCTTTAGATCTTTGTCAATGACTGTATGCTTCAATTTTTGAAACCTACTTTATGGTTCTTACCTGCTTCAACCTTCCGACTAGCCCACCACCCATGAGAGGTAAGAGTAAGAAATAAGGTTTGTGGACCTGTTGAGAAATCGTTCTTTGGGATGATTACAATCTTCATTGTCAGCAGTCTAGTCCACTATCAAACACCAAACGTGAATCATCAACTGCAGTCTGGACAACTCGGCAGACGCCAAACATGAATCAATAGCGGTGGCTCCATCCAGAAGAAACTTCAAGGCTCCATGGATCAGCATGAGTCCAAAAAAGCATCAAGAAGCAGCTGGAATACCACCAGGAGCCTAGTGAAGACCAGTAAAGAGTTTCAAGACAAAGCAGTGCAAGAGCATCATCCACTGTCTGTCGGGTTATACTTATACCCTCAAAATTTTACTTAGACCACATCACTTTCAATAATACAAGGGAGAATAGAGTGGCTTTCCCCAATTTGATACCCCCTCCCCCACAAAAAAAAATGAACAGTGAAAATATTCACAATTGTCTGGACTCAGGAATGTAGGAATAGTAAGTCCAATCTTAAACAATGCTCGAGTTTCATCTAAAAACTTAAGAAACACAGCCACAGAAAACAAAACTGTCTCTGTAACTTAACTGCATCTCAGAAAGAGGAGGCTTAAGAATATTTAAAGTAGAAAACCATAAAGCCCCAAACAAGGTCAGATTCACAAGTGTCTAGAATTCAATCAACGATGAGCAGCTTAGGCATGTTGCTTTTCCTGTTGCTGTGATAAGATGCCTGGCAAAGGTGAATTCAAGAGGAAGGGTTCCAGCCGGGCATGGTTGCGCACACCTTTAATCCCAGCACTCGGGAGGCAGAGGCAGGCGGATTTCTGAGTTCAAGGCCAGCCTGGTCTACAAAGTGAGTTCCAGGACAGCCAGGGCTACACAGAGAAAGCCTGTCTTGAAAAACAAACAAACAAACAAACAAAAGAGGAAGGGTTAGGGTTCCTGTTCTTACTCCATCTGGACGGTACAGCCCATCACTGTGGGGAGCACAGAAGTGGGGGTGCAAAGAACTGTTCACTCTGATCCCACAGTCAGAGGCAGAGTAAGGGAAAAGGCTGGGACTCAGCCTAATTGGTCCTTCTTGTGCAGTTCATGACCCCAACCCTTGAAACAATGCTCTCTACATTTAGGGGAGCTCCTCCCCTAAATCTACTTACTGTAGAGAATCCCTCACCATGTATCACACACCCGTACACTAGACTCTTTGATGATCCTGTTAACTTGACAATCAATGTTAACCACCACATGAAAACGCAGTAGGAACACACACACTAAAGTAAAGGTAAAAACAACTACTTGAAAGCAATACAAACCCAGAAATGGTAGAATTAATTCACACAGCACTAAGTGCTTATTATAGCTGTGTTGTACATAGTAAAGGTTTTCTGTAAATTTTTCTTAATTCTTGAGATTATAATATAATTACATTATTCCCCTTCCTTTTCATCCCTTTGAACCATTATATATATATATATACCTTTGCTCTCTTTCAAATTTATGACCTTTTTTTACATTAATGGGGTTACTTGACTATATGTATATATATCCATAAACATACGAACGTACCCATCTTAGTTTGCGTAATATTGTTTGTATATTTTAAGGATAAACCATGGGATTGGATAACCAGTTGGTGTGCTCTTTCCTGGGGAAGACAACTTCTCCCAACACGGCAATCGAAGTTGCCCGCAGTTCTTTGTATAGGATTGAGGTCTCATAGGCTCTCTCCTGCCCGTGTTGTATGTTTATTGCTATCCTTGCTCAGCTCATGTTTAGACAGTCCTGTTGGTAAGGGTTTGTGGATCTATCTCCTGATATAGCTAAGAAACACCATATTCTAGCCAACTTCCCAATTCTCTGTATCTTGCAGTCTTACTGCCTCTTCTTTTAAAATGATCCCTATGCCTTGGGCATGGAAGTCATTTTATAGATATATCCCTTGGGAATGGACTTCACACTTCTTGATTGGTTTTGGTTTTCTGTAACGATCTCCATCTACTGCACAGAGAAGTCTCCTTGATGAGGACTAAGGACCACACTTACCTGTGGTTCAAAGGATCAATGTTTACACTGCAGTTAGGGATTATGCTGACTTAGTAAAGTGGTAGCTGATTTCCCTCTTGTGAGCAGGTCTTACGTCCAATTAAAGAACTGGTGGTTACCACAAATGTGTCTGTGCCACTACTGCACCCTTAGAGTTATGATTCTTTTGTTGTGCTTCATACTTGTCAGAGCTGTGTAGGGCTGCTCTTTGCTTCCTTCCTTTGGAAGCTTGCATGGAACCTTTTGATACCCTAAAGGTTAGTCCTCGGACAGGAGATTTTGATTTATATTATTTTAAGTTATGTATCTGTGTATGCATCTGTGGATGACATGTGCTCACGAAGGCCAAGGCATCCAATCCATTGGAGCTAGAATAGCAGGAGATTTCAAGTCCACTAACATGGGTGCCGAGAACTGAGTTCTGGTCTTTGGCAAGAGCAGTACACATTCCTAACTGTAGAGCCTTCTCACCAACTATGTTTTCTCTATATTTTCAAAGTTTAAAAGGCACAGGTCTAGCAAGATGGCTCAGTGGATAAAGTGCTCGCTGTATAAGGTTAGTGAATTGAGCTTGATCTTGAGATCACACACAAGGAGAAAGGGGAAACTGACTCCACAAAGGTGTCCTCTGACCTCCACATAGATACCATCGAATGCATACCCTACCCCAGCAACAATAGCAATAACAACAACAGTAAGAAGCTAGAGAGGCGACTTGGTGGCTAAGAACTCCTATTGCTCTTACAGAGGACTAGAAATCTATTCCCGTATCTGGTAGTCTACAACTTCCTGTAATTACAGCTCCAGTTGATCCAGGTACCTTCACTTATGTGAATATACCCACACAAATATACAAACATAACTTAAAGACAAAAAATAATAAATTATTTAATTATAAATCTTAAAAATGGAGGCACGCAGGAGGTAAAAGTGATGCATCTAACTTTCAGAAATGAAGACAACTGTGTAAGATAAAAGGAGACACGCTGGGCGCACTAACAGCATATTAGACACTGTTAATGGAAAAGTAACTAAATGTGAACCGTAAGAAAAAGGAAATTAAAACTTAAAAAATGGGTAAATATATGGATTTCAAAAGGAAAATTTGTCTATGAAATGTGGAATAATTTGCTGGCTGAAAAGTTTCAAAAGATAAAAGAAACAACTCTACAAATTTGCAAGTATAAGCAACTCAAAGAATTCCAAGCAAAGAACCATGAAGAAAATTATCCCAAGTTACAGCATCATTGCTCAAAACCATTTCCTAGTAGAGCATTTTATAACTAGCCAGAGGGAGAGGACAAGTGAGAAACAAATATACAAATTAATGCAAATGAAACACTAGAGAAAAATTGCATGTTATCAACGAAGATTTTCATAGCCAGTGATAACATGTCTTCCAAAGAGAAGACAGAAGAAACCCTTTTTCAGACTTTTGAAAGCTGTCTCCATCAGAACATCACCAGTACTGTGACAGAGTGTCACTGATAGAGCCACGGTAGGATAACTGAGCGGGAAAAGAAGATACCAAGAGGGAAACTCAGCATAGTTTGATTAGAAAACATTGGAAATCATAAGATAATAACCTTTTTTAATTTCAGACATAGAGTACAATGTCATTTTCACAAATGGTGACAAAGGAAGCCAGACAACAGAGAAAGTAAAGTGGAATGATAAAATATATTTAGTTTCAAGGAAGACAGAAAAATATAAACAGAAACAGAATAAAATTTTTAAAACTTGCAAGATGATTAACTTAAGCCTAATTGTTCTAAGAAAAAATAAATATAAATGGCCTAAATAATTTTTTAAAAAGCAAAGGCTATCATATTTAATTAAAAAGTAAGACCTTACTGCACTCTACTTAAAACAAATAAACTTTTAAAAAATGAAGTACATTTTTCGTAAAACGATGCAAATATGCTAAAAGTAAAAAGATGTGTTAGAAAATGTAACACTTAAAAAATAAGAAAACAAAATAGTCAAGGCTTTATTATTAGAAAAAGTCAATATCAGACAAAGCATACCACCAATAATGAAGAAGGCAAGTTTGTAATAACAAGGGATTAATTTACTTAGAGTATTGAAAGAAAATACCAACTCAAAATCATGCACAGATTTCAATAATATAATTATATAGAGAGAATATATACAAATACATACATATATATCATTGAAATATATATGTATAACATATATACTGAATATAACATATTAATAATTAGTATAAAATGTCTCAAAATCAGTAATTAGAGAATTCTTGAATAGCTTTATTGACCAATCTAGGAAAATTAATAATTACTGTATACTTTACCTCCAAACAGCAAAATACAGATTACTTTAAACTGTGTGCAGAATATTTTCTAAGATATTCTATTTTAAAATTCTTAGCAAATCTACTATAGTTCAATCCACACTACATACAGTGCTATCCAAATTTGGAAATCCATAACAGTATTGTGGAAGCATTTGTAAAGAATCTCCAAATATCTGTAAACTAAATAAGATACAGCTCTAAGAATAAATGAAAATGAAAAGCACAAAGGGGTTAAAATGGAATTTAAAAAAAAATAAATGGCTGCAAATGCCATGTCTCTACACAGTCTATCATACTCACTCAGTCTAAACAACCCTCCTGTCAATCCTCCACATAACCAGTCTTTACTCCTTCCATAGACTCCAGCTACAGCTGATAGTTCACTGACTTAGTCACCTCAGCTATTGAGTGTCTCCCTTCTGTTATTGAAAACTGTGTAAGGAAGTCCTGTGTGTGTTTGGTACTGTTTCTCGGGATAGTTCCTGTTTCTAGGGAGTGGTAAGCAAATGTTCAGTGAGAAAAAGAAAGAGAAAGAAAGAAAGAAAGAAAGAGAGAGAGAGAGAGAGAGAGAGAGAGAGAGAGAGAGAGAGAGAGAAAAAGAAAGAAAGAAAGAAAGAAAGAAAGAAAGAAA
>NC_034604.1:76249636-76253993 GCF_900095145.1 Mus pahari | reverse complement strand
AGGGAGGGAGGGAGGGAGGGAGGGAGGAAGGAAGGAAGGAAGGAAGGAAGGAAGGAAGGAAGGAAGGAAGGAAGGAAGGAAGGAAGGAAGGGAGAAAAGGGAAGAAAAGAATGGGTGATCGAATGAGTGAATGAATGAATGAGTGAATGAATGGATGGATGGATGAATGAACCCAAAGAGCACTTGGAGGAAAATAAGCCCTGGAGACAGAGAACAGAAAGGAAAAGACCGTGAAGACAGAAGCTGGAGGGAAGGATGGGCCCCAGACCGAAGCTCGATGGGCAGCCCTTCAGCACTGTTGGGAAGTGTCACAGCTGGTGAGGGCATTATTCCAGCAAGCAGAACATTAGCACTGATCTTCCAAAGCTCGGCCACACTGCCTACAGTGCTACTGAGAACCACCAAGGAAACCAGTCTTCTACTGTATGAAGAGCCTCCTGGATTTCTCTTTGCAATTTTTATTAAATTTTATGTACCTACTCTGCATTGGTGTCTCTGTGTGCACATGTGCATGCCTGGGCATGTGTGTGTGCCACAGTGTATGTTTGGAAGTCAGAAGACAACCGGCAGAACTCAATTTTCCCATTCTACCTTGTGATTCCTGGGAATGGAACTCAGATCCTCATGGTAGGTAGCAATTACCATTATCTGTGGATCCATCTCACCACCTCTTCATGCATTCTCTTCTGCACTGGAATCTGCTTTCACTTTGGCTGCATTGAACAATGATTCAACGGCCAATAAGATCTTGGAGAATGTTACTTGTATAACATGCAGGTTATGTGTTGAAACACAAATGAGTAAAATTAATATATTGTAAACTACATCGAGTAAATTTCTCGAGGATTTAGAGAAATCTCATAAAGAAACAAAAGTTAAAGAGGGTTTCAACTTACCTATTTAAATTAACCTCTATGCAGACTCTGATTGGGTATAAGAGTAGAAAATGAGCCGCTCTCTCTTCACAATGCCCTCCACGGTGTTCTGAGGAGAGGAGTGAGACTCTCTTCTGAGGAGAGGAGTGAGACTCTCCTTTTAAAAAGGCCACCAACACTACATCCAATTTTTCTACCCAGGTAGGCCCTGCGGTCCTTCACTGAGGTCTAGCTGAATGTCTGTCTGATCCACTCTTCTATGCATCCTACTGTACTGGCTGGGTTTGTGTGTCAACTTGACACAAACTGGAGTTAACACAGAGAAAGGAGTCTCCCTTGAGGAAATGCTTCCATGAGATCCAGCTGTAAGCCATTTTCTCAATTAGTGATCAAGGTGGGAGTGCCCAGATCATTGGTGCCATCCCTGGGTTGGCAGTCCTGAGTTCTATAAGAAAACAAGGTGAGCAAGCCAGGGGAAGCAAGCCAGTAAGCAGCACCCCTCCATGGTCTCTGCCTCAGCTCCTGCTTCCTGACCTGCTTGAGTTCCAGTCCTGACTTCCTGTGGTGATGAACAGCAGTGTGGAAGTGTAAGCTGAACAACCCCTTTCCTCCCCTACTTGCTTCTTGGTCATGGTGTTTGTGCAGGAATAGAAACCCTGACTAAGACAATGACTAAGTTCAGTTTAACCTGGAAATGCAGGGATAGTTCAAAATATAAGACAGTAAATATGACACATCACATAAGTGGACTAAAAGACAAAAACCACACAATCATCTCAGTAGATGCAGATTATTTTATTTTATTTTGTTTTATTTATTGTTTTTTTTACAAAATCCAGCATGCCTCTATGACAAAAGTACTAGAGAGAGTGGCTCTTGAGGGGACCTACTTTAACTAATAAAAGCTGTGTATGAGAACACACAGCCAACATCCTACTAACTGGAAAAACTTAAAGCAATTGAAATAATACAGGGCTGTCCACAATCCCCACTCCTCTCAAACAATTTGCTTGAAGCAGTAGCTGTAGCATTAAGTCAAGAGAAGGAAATTAAAGGGACACAAATAGGAAAAGAAGAAATTGAACTATCTCTATTTGCAGATGATTTGATACTATAGATAAGAAATTCTAAAAATTCTACTAGAATTGCTAGAGATGAACAACCATTCCAGCAAAAAGAATATGGAAGGATACAGTCTACTTGCACAAGTCAATGGCTTGGCTACACATCACCAACAAACACACAGAGAAGGAGACCATGGACACACTTCCATACACATCACCAACAAGCACACAGAGGAGATCATGGACACACTCCCATTCACATCACCAACAAGCACACAGAGGAGATCATGGACACACTCCCATTCACAATAGCCTCGAAGAAAACATAACTAGGAGTAGCTCTAACCAAGGAGGTGAAAGACCGCGATAGAGAGTGTACTTTACATCTCTGAAGAAAGGCACAAGGAAACATGAAGACATCTTATGCTCATGGTTTGGTATCAGAGCAAAAGCCATTTATAGATTCAATGCCATCCTAATCAAAATGCCCATCTCATTCTTTCCAGAAATAGGGAAAAAAGCTATACTTAGACTCATACAGAATCAGAAAAGATAAAAACAGTCTGGGGTCTCATCTGTGTAGCAGACCACCTGCAGGGACTGTCCTCCCTCTCTACCCACATTCCCTGGGAACTCTCCCTATCCTTCAGATGGACCTGGGTTTCCTCTTTCCTGAAGACCCTCTCACTGGACTTTCAGCCCATTCCTGTTCCTTCCTGCCAATAGCCAATAGCAAGAGGTACTCTCTACCTAGGAACTCACTGGATGTACGAGCCTGAGAATTCCACAGTCTCGTCCCCAGCCCTGTGGAGACGACTCGCAGGGTCTGTCTTCCCTTTCCGGCTCCATTCAGGAGACTCTGCTGAGCCTTACAGCAAGCCCAGCTCTCCTCCCCAATCCCACTCTCTGCGTCAGCTGCCAGAACTCAGACGCACACGCCACTGGCCACTCTGGGAATCAGGTAGGAATCCTTTCCTCTCCTTCCTGCCTTCCATTGGAAATTTCCCAGTTCCATTCCCAGTCAGTAGCAGACTGCTTGCAGGGCTCTGTCCCCCACTCTACCTCCATTCCCTGGGAACTCTATTAAATCAGATGGCAGAACCAACTTGCCTTCTGCCCGATGATTTGCCCAGTTCACCCCCCAGGACACCCCTGTTCCTTCTTGTCAGCTCCCAATACCTAGAAACACAATGTACCTGGGACCCCCAGTGACCACACCTGGCAAAGGAGTCAGAGCACTTCCTATAGGTGACCCACAGCCAGCACACATTACTAAGATCCAGAGAGGACAACAGAAACCAGGAAACAGAGAGGCACCCAACAAAGACAGGGACACACACCAAAACTTCCATCACAAACATCACAAACCCAGAGGCATAGACAGAAGGTCAAGACCACAATCAATAACACCCAAGACAGTGTGTCTGCACCAGAACCCAGCAATGCTTCCTCAGCAGGCCCTGCAGTATGTGATCTAGCTAACACACAAAACAAAGACTTCAAAATGGCTACTATAATATGCTCAAGGACCTTAAAGAGGATATGAATAAATTAATTAATGATCCCATAAGAGTGTCAATGAAAACACAAACAATGGAATAAATGATTTTAAAAAATAAGCTCAAGACATTATTTAAGACATAGCATAGGAATAAAAATCACTAAAGTAAACTCAAGCTGAGATAAAACTAGAAAGAAAACTTTAGAAAGTCAAACAAAACCTCGGAGGTAAGCCTCACCAACAGAGTACAGACATGGAAGCCAGAATCTCTGGCATCAGAGACAAAGCAGAGGAAATGGATACCTCGTTCAAAAGAAATGCTAAACTTTTAAAAATCCAGACCAATTCTACAAATAATAGGACTAAAGAAAGAGAAGAAGCCCAGGTCAAAGGCACAGAAAATATTTTCTACTAAGTTGAAGGAAGAAAATTTCCTTAATCTAAAGATGGAGATGCCCATCAAGGTACAAGAAGCCTACAGAACAGCAAAGAAGACTAAACCGGAAAGAAGGTCCCCACAGCATATAATAGTCAAACCACTAAGCATACAGAACAAGGGAGGGGTATCAAAACCTACTAGGGAAAAGGACCAAGTGACATCTAAACACAGAACCATTAGAATAACACCCAGCTTCCCAGTGGAGACCCTAGCCAGATGCCAGCCCAGCCTGCTCTGCCCACACCATAACAACGAAGTAACAGGAATCCATAAATACTGCCCATTGATATCTCTCAGCATCAGTGGTCCCGATAACCCAGTAAAAACACTGACTACAACAGATCAGATGTGAAAACACGATTCATCCTTACACTGTACTCAAAAAACACTCCTTAATATAAAGGGCGTACGTCACCTCAGAGTAAATGGATGGAAAAAGATATATCAAGCCACCAAGCCAGGTGGTGCTGGCATATGT
>NC_034604.1:76237472-76249507 GCF_900095145.1 Mus pahari | reverse complement strand
TTTTTTGGTTTTTTGTTTGGTTTGGTTTGGTTTGGTTTTTTCGAGATAGGGTTTCTCTGTATAGTCCTGGCTGTCCTGGAACTCACTCTCTAGACCAGGCTGGCCTTGAACTCAGAAATCCACCTGCCTCTGCCTCCCAAGGGCTGGGATTAAAGGCGTGCGCCACCATGCCCGGCTGGCATACGTCTTTAGTCGCAGCACTTAGGAGGCAGAAGAGGCAGATCTCTGAGTTCGAGGCCAGCCTGGTCTACAGAGTGAGCTCCAGGGCAGCCGAGGCTACACAGAACAATGTTGTCTTGAAAATCAAACCCAAACCCAAAGCCAAAACAAATCCAAAACAGAACCAGAACCAAAACAAAGCAAAACCAAAACAAAACAAAAAACAAACAATCAAAACACGAGCAAACAGAAATATTTAAACCAAAACAATTCAGAAGAGATGGAGAAGAATACTACATAGTCACCAAAGAAAAATCCAAGAGGATATTACAATTCTAAACATCCCTGCACCAAACACAAGGACACTCGAGTTCATAAAAGGAACCATGACAGCTAAAAATCACATATTTACCCACACACATAGTGGACAACTTTAGCCCACCATATTGGCAACTCACCTTGCCAATAGAAAGATCGGACAGACAAAAAAATCTAACAGAGAAATGCTGGAGCTAAATGAAGTCATAAATCAAAACTCAAAAGAGCACAACTCAGCACCTCATGGAATTTTCTCCAAAACTGGCCACATACTTGGACACAAAGCAAGTCGCAACAGATACAAGAAAATACCATCCAGCATCCTATCTGACCGCTGACTGTGACACGTTAAAACTGGAGATCAAAAACAGAAAGTTTACAAACTCATAGGAGACAAACATGACAGCACTGAACGAAAAATGGATCGACAGAAATTAAGACATTTTAGAATGAATGAAAACAACATACCTGAACATATGGGACACAGTGACAGTGGTTCTAAGAGAAAAAAGTGCACAGCACAAAATGCCTACATTAAAAACTAGAAAGATCCCATATTATCAACTTAATAGCACACCTGAAAGCTCTAGATCAGAAGGAAGACATAAGACATAGCATCAAAAGGCTTAGACAGAAAAAAAAACAAAAACTCATGGCTGAAATCAATAAAATAGAAACAAAAAATACAGCCAGGTAGTGGTGGCACATGACTTTAATCCCAGCACTTGGGAGGCAGAGGCAGGCAAGGCCTCTGAGTTCAAGGCCAGCCTGGTCTACAGAGTGAGTTCCAGGACAGCCAGAGCTATACAGAGAAACCCTGTCTTAAACAAACAAAGAAAGAAAGAAAGAAAGAAAGAAAGAAAGAAAGAAAGAAAGAAAGAAAGAAAGAAAGAAAGAAAGAAAGGAAGGAAGGAAGGAAGGAAGGAAGGAAGGAAAGAAAAGAAAAAAGAAAGAAAGAAAAATACAAAAAAAATTTAAGGAAGAGTTGGTTCTTTGGGAAAAATATCAGTAAGACTGATAAACCCTTAGCCAGACTAACTAAAAGAAGAGAGAGTAGAGATCCAAATTATTAAAAGTTAGAAACAAAATGTGGAACACAACAACAGAAACAAAGGAATTCCAGAGAATCATAAGGACATACTTGAAAACCTGTAATCTACCAAATTTGAAAATCTACTGCTGAAGATGCCATGCTCTTGGGGCACAGGACTCAGAGGACATGAGCCAGGTCTGACCTGCCATCTCCTCCCTAAGGACTAGTCCTCCTGGAAACAGAAGATGCCATTTGAGTGATCAATGGAGAAAAGCCACTGAGAGTTCTATGCAGGACAGCTGTAGTGCCTATAAAGTACAATAAAGAGCAGGAGAGCATGAGAACCCGAAGGGTATAAAAGGGGCAGGCACTCTTTGGTAATGACGAACGGCACTCACCTAAAGCCTGCTTGACAAGAGGGAAATCATTCCTGGTGCTGGAAACCTAGCTGACATGGGGCTGGTGAAATTACAAATCTTAGAGAATCCACAGCCACTGCATTACTAAGCCAGCTGTACTGGCTAGCTTTGTGTCAACTTGACACAGCTGGAGTTATCACAGAGAAAGGAACTTTAGTTGAGGAAATGCCCCCATGAGATCCAGCTGTGGGGCATTTCCTCAATTAGTGATCAAGGAGGAGAGGCCCCTTGTGGGTGGGACCATCTCTGGGCTGGTAGTCTTGGGTTCTATAAGAGAGCAGGCTGAGCAAGCCAGGGGAAGCAAGCCAGTAAAGAACATCCCTCCATGGCCTCTGCATCAGCTCCTGCTTTCTGACCTGCTTGAGTTCCAGTCCTGCATCCTTTGGTGATTAACAGCAGTATGAAAATGTAAGCTGAATAAACCCTTTCCTCCCCAACTTGCTTCTTGGTCATGATGTTTGTGCAGGAATAGAAACCCTGACTAAGACACCAGCATAATTCCTAAATACATTCTAAATATTTATTCTTAGACCCACAGATAAGTATAGGTCTCCCCGTTCATCAGAGACTTCAGTTCTGTGTAAACTGACATTGCTAAAAGAGTCTACGGCCAAGGATAAACTACCCAGGAAGAAAAGTCTCTCTCCTGAGAAATACAAACCATAAACCACACAAGTCAAAATGTAACCAGACAGAAGTGGCCACTAGCCAGTGTGGAAGGAACCTTTTAAAGAAATTTTAACTAATAGCCACATAGAGAAAGGAGCAGGTTTCACCGTGAAATATGTCTATAATAGAAATATAGATAAAGCAGTTTAAAATTAGAGCATTCTGAGTACTGGAGGACTTTTCCCTTATATCTTAAAACATCTGTTTGTTTGACTGTCTGTCTGTCTGTCTGTCTGTCTATTTACTTACTTGTGTTCAGTCAGTCAGAATGAATCCTCAGACCACACATGTGCATCTCTGCAGGCCTACTCAAAACTCACCTCAAGGCCAGTTTCACCTTGGAGGTGACCAACAAGCAGCAGACCTACTGCTATCTGTCTGTCTGTCTGTCTGTCTGTATGTATGTCTGCCTCTGAGTTTCATTTTCTAAAGATAAAGAAAGGGTTCCTAACCAAGAGGAGGAGGAGGAGGAGGAGGAGGAGGAGGAGGAAGAGGAGGAGAAGGAACTATCTCCCAGGGCACTGCCTAACCCATCCCATAGCTACCCCAGGGCCTGTCGGAGAGACATTTCCTTGCCCTGAAATGGTACAGAGAGAAGGGCACAGTGTCCTGACATGCATGTTAGCAGTAGCATTTCCAGTATGCATGACACAGGGTTTTTGTGGGTCACTGACACAGCTCTGTGGAGCCTCTCAGAATGATTTCTGGGTTTCTCTAAAGTGGCTCATGGTTGGTATTGACTCACCCAAGCCTGTGAGCCAGAAAACACTCAACAAATGTAACGAAACACTAAGCAAACCGTGACCTCATCTTAAAATACGTGTTATGTCAACTAACGACTGTATAGAAATTGCATATGATTTTAATAATTACAATATTTAAATTTCACTAATTTAAACAATTGTTTTAATTTAACTTGTTAAGGTAATCAAGTATAAATATACATAATAAGCACATGGGTACGTTTTATTAAGCTGATAACTGCTCCTACAGGCAGTGAGATATATACATGCTGATAAATTTACCCAATTGGTATGTATCTCATTTCAAATTTAAATTAAGCACATGATGGGAGTGTATTCAACACTGCTCCAGCACCAAAGTGGTTTACTCTCTACAGACTACTGACGGATCCTACCAGCAAAATGCCAAATGAGTTGCTTAAATGACTTGACTTTTAAAAATCAAAGGAAGCACTCTCCATGTTAGAGTCAAGGCATTTTTCCATAGAATACAATCCTGAAGTTTAGAAACAGCCACTTTCTGTTGGCCTTGGGTCTAGGCACTGGTGACCTGTGTACGTGGCTGGCAGTGACAGGTCCCATAATCCCACACAATCTCCTCTCTGGCTCTGCTTCGGTTGACCAGTTGACCCGTTTCTTCCACAAATACATGGCACAAATCACAGTGAGAGGCTGTGAAGCCTAGTTAATATTTAAAACATTTTGATGCTCAGATAAAAGGGGATTCAAGTTGTCACCAATTAGTAGGAAAAGACTAATTATTATACAGACCTATGATCCTTCATAAGTAGCTACATTAAAGGAATCTAAAAGCTATCACTTTTTATGAAAGAGCAGATGGCCCGAGTTAGACCCCTAAACTATAATGAATGTGTGAGAGGGTACAACGGGTGCCTGTGTGTATCACTAAACAGGATTCTTTCTAAAGGACTGTGAGGGGAGGCAGATAGAGAATAGGACGGAACCATGATATCAATGTAGCTATGGTCATGCTAATCAGTTCCCTCTATGGAAATTGATCTAGAAAGAAAGACATCTTCTTTCCCAGGCTCCAAACTACATGGAAACACGCACACATTTTAATTATTCCATTTAGACAAGATTCAGTAGCCCAGGCCATAAAAGCTTATTGTGTTCCTACCATGAGCTAGGACCTGGGGTTTTACAATAAACTCTGCATGGTCCTTAGGACTCTTGATAGCCCAGAAGACCATGGTCTCACACTGTCTAATTTGCCATGCAATAATGGTACCACCTCTTTCTTGTGTCTTCGCATTGTGGACCTCATGGCCTCTGCCGTGGGCTTTTCAGGTAACCAACAGCTGAAATAGCTGTCATAAAACAAAATACCGTCGTCTCTGTGAGCTCTTCCAAAAGACCACAGGAAACTTTAAAGAACTTCACATCACAACTCAGAGGGTTCATCTGTTCTCGCAGGGCCATTGTGATGGTTTGTATATGCTTGTCCCAGGGAGTGGCACTATTAAGAGATGTAGTCTTGTTGGAGTAGGTGTGTCACTTTGGGCATGGGTTTTAATACCCTCATCCTAGCTGACTGAAAGTCAGTCTCCTCATAGCAATCTTTAGAGAAAGATGTAGAAATCTCAGCTCTGCCTGCACCATCCCTGCCTGGACGCTGCCATGCTTCTGCCTTCATGATACTGGACTGAACCTCTGAAGCTATAAGTCAGCATCAATTAAATGTTGTCATTATAAGAGTTGCCTTAGTCATAGTGTCTGTTCACAGCAGTAAAACCCTAGCTAAGACAGCTGTGGGCTCAGGGGCATGAAGGTGTCTTCAGTGGAGGGTCTGGAGACTGTGGTTCACCAGCCGATGCTGCTAGGCTCTGAGTTTGTCACCATGACATGAAGTGATGATGCTGTCTCTTATGAGTCCATATGTGCAGGAGAACCGCAGCTTCAAAACATGCATGCATGTGAGCCAGAATGTGAGTACACACCCTTGTGGACTGGCTTACTCAGCCTCCATAATTGTTAAATAGGGAAATCAGTTTACAAATGAAGGCACTGTAAAACTGTGGGCTGCCCCCACCATGTGTACTTGAGATAGACTCAAACTTTGCTTCCCCTGGGATCAAAAAGTAACAAAGCCCAGCATAGACTTAGTGTTTGATTCGCCCACAGACAGATGGAGACCACACGTAGAAGTCCTCCATTCCTGTCTTGAGAAGTTTGGAAATTGTAGTCCTTTTCAGTCACAACTCTTGTTCATCCAAGATTTCACATGACCCTAGGAATGAAGGCATTAAAAACTAGGTAAACAAATAAAAATTACTGATAATAAATTGTAAAGAAATATAAAGTAATTATTTGGTATTGTGTTACTGTTGTTCTAATGAAACACCATGACCAAAAGCAGGTTGTGAAGAAAAAATTTAAAAAAAGAGTGTTATTCAGCATACACGTTCACATTGCTTTTGATCATTGGAGGCAGTAAGGATGGGAACCCAAACAGGTGAGAAACCTGGAGACAGAAGCTGATGCAGAAACTACGGAGGGACGCTGCCTACTGGCTTGCTCCCCATGGCTTGCTCAGCCTACTTTCTTAGAATTCAGGACTACCAGCCCAGGGATGATGACACCCGCAATGGGTGGGACCCTCCAAAATCACTAATTAATAAAATGCCTTGCAGCTGGATCTTATAGAAGCATTTTTCAGCTGAGGTTCTCTCCTTTCAGATGACTCTAGCTTGTGTCAAGTTGTCGTTAAACTCGCCAGCACAAGTACACACATAATTTCATCACTCACTAATAATAATTTTAAAAAATCAAATTTGCATGTTGTGCTGGTTAGTTTTTTTGTCAACTTGACTCAAGCTAGGGTCATCTGGGAAAGGGGAACCTGAAATAAAAAGGAAGTCTGCATCAGATTGTTGTGTAGGCAAGTCTGTGGAGGCATTTTATTATGACTGGTGTAGGAAGCTCAAGCTCTCAGCAAACCCAGAGCCTGGGTTGTATACAGAAGCCCATTGAGCCAGCCATGGGGAACAAGCCATTAAGCAGAACTCTTGTATAGTCTCTGCTTCAGTTCCTGCCTCTGGGTTCCTACCCTGAGGTTCCTGTCTGATAGACTGCAACCTGCAAAGTGAAGTAGAGGTCTTTCTTTCCAGGAAGAAAGTGCTTTTGGTCACAGTCTTTAACACAGCAATAAAAAGCAAACTGGGACACATATTGGCAAGATGGATGGACTTGTCTATTTTCTTACAAAGAGTTAAATTTTGGCTGAATATTTAATGCTAAAAATGCAGAGCATCCTTTATATTTCTCAGAGTTAATCAATATTTTCTTTTTTATTATTGATGTTTTTATGTATGCATATGTCTGTGAATATGAAACTGCATGGAGTAGATCCAACCCACATGTGTGCATGAATCCTAGGAGAACAGAAGAAGGGGTTGTAACCCCTGAACCAGGAATTATAAGTGGCTGTGAGCACTTTTATGAATGATGGTAACTGGTCCCAAGTTCTTTGCAAGAGCAGTGAGTGCTTTTGACCACTGAGTCATCTCTCCAGCCCCTTGATCAATATTTTCATCTCATGAGGCTCAGTGCTGGGATTGACACTTTGCAAAATGGCAGAAGTATATTTAAGATCATTTCATAAACTGTTGAAAATATTGGCCTAATCCCAAGGCTAACTCCACTTAACTTTTAAAAATGAAACTAAAGATTGAAACAGCAATCCTTAAAATCAAACATTTGAACACAGTCCAATGTGATGCTTATGTGCTGAGAAATGATAAAATATTGTCATTGTTTTCATTTTGGCAATTAAAACATGATGCTCCTAGAAGAACAGGAAACAGTGTGCACAGTGCATATTCATGACACATAGAGTCTTGATTCTGAGCCTAGGCGTTTCAGGAAGGCTTTGCTGGCACTGAATGTTGCAGTGGCATGCACAGCGCAAAGTGTTTGGATCCAAGGTAGCAGTAAAGTTGTGTGTGAGAGAGAGAGGGGGGGTCGGGGGGGGAGGGAGAGAGAGAGAGAGAGATACATACAGAGATACAGAGATAGACAGAGATATTTGGTCGGTACAAATTATTCAGAAATCTTTCACTGTTTACAAATGTGTAGCAACCCCATATTTGGTTAGATAACCCCTTTGATCTTCACAATCCACTGTTTACAAACCTACACTCTTTATGAAATCTCCAGGAAAGGGGGAGACTGGGGAGTGAAGGGGCAGCTAAGCATCCCAAATGAAAGAGGGGTAAGTCACAGTGAGCTCAGGACTGTGGCCTTGGGGGTCGCGTGTGCATTCAACTATCTGTTTTCAAAACCAACAATTAGAATTATTTAGGGTTCAGATTTTTTTCCAACTTGGTTTGCAAACACCATGCTAGATATATTATAACTTCTCTTAGAGATATTGATGCCACAGGATGTTTACCAACACATACAGAAATCCAAGGAAATAGTGATCTGGGCAAAGCTGCTTCTTTTCACTAACTTTAGGACCATTACCAGGACCCCTAAGAATAAACGAACAGCACAGCAATGGAATGGTTTGGTTGGTAGTGAGTGGCAGTGTCTGGGCTCCACAGTAACTTAGTACTCCAATGTTTCCTCAACAGCTGCTGATACATTGTTGTAAAGTCACAGCTGAGGAACTTGTTGTACTGCACAGGAATTTACAAGTAGACTGAGTAGACACAGCTGCATTTGTCTCAGTGATCCTAGATCACCGTAGGAAGGTCCTGACCTCAGGAAGGGTGCAATGCTTTGTGGGCATGGGAAGACATGCTTTTTCTCTACCTCTCTGTGTGTCCCTCCTCCTCCCTTGCCCTTTCCCAGCTCCTTCTTTCTCTTGCCCTCTCCCATCCCCTCTTTCTTGTCCAACCTTTTGACACAGGATGTTACAAACACTGAAGGATATCTAGGAGCTAGTGTGTAAGTACAAGTCTCACCTAATCAGAAGAGAAAGAACCTTTTCCCTTTTTAGATACGTTTCTCCATTTCCTGGTTCCTCCTCCCGACCATCTCTGACAGACATAGATGGTAATTATCAGTTTTAAGACAATAAAGAGAACTGACCCCTCAAAATTCTGAAGGAGGAGATGGAGGGGAAATGCAGTTGGGGACATGGGGGTGGTGTGGGGCTCTCCAAGCTCCTCCTTAAGTACTTCAGATCAGTGAAGTTCTGGGAATGACCCACAAAGAGACGTTTTCAGCACTTTAAAGTATTTTAGGTGATTTAAAAATAGAGCCAAGGAATAAATCTTACAGAAAGAAGAGAATGTGGATTGTGGAATGCCTGGTGGTTCTTGAAATATGAATAAAACGACTTCCTGAAGGAGCTCAAAAAAACCTGTTAATCATTCACTTTTCAGCCACGGTGTTCTGGGGTCCCTGGCGCCTGTCTAACAAATCGTGCTGTTGGCTTGAGTGAGCTAAACTGGGCATAAGTCTGCAGACACTTCCTGCCTGGCACAGAGGCCCACGCGCTTTTCAGACAAAGTCTTCACTTGACAACTCCTTTGTAATGAGCCCACAGGGCCGTGCACAGTGTCCACCTCTTTTGCTCAGGGGTTCATTTCCTCAGTACTTTTTCTGGACTGGATGTTTTATAGAATGCTCATCTGTAGAGCTCTGATGGTCCGGGTACTCACACATCTCTCAAAGAAGGAACTTGGGAATAATTAAAAAGTTGTGTGTGTTGAAAGTCCAGGAAAGGTGCCGTAAAGAGTGGATTAAGAACTTTTATCTCTAGCTTCTCTTTTTGCTAAGAGCCAGATTTAATGGAGGAAAGATGCAGTCCTACCTGCTGTGGAATGCTAAGAGCCTGTCTTCAATGGTGTGTTTGCACATGTTTTCTCATCTGTTAGTATATGTGGTATAACCACCTTTGGTTAGGCATTGTGTTGCTGGTGTATGATCCAACAGAGAAGTTAGAAATGCCAGCACGCACCTTCCAGTATTTTATATCTAGTAGCACAGTCAAGCATGTACCCATACAACTTTGTTATAAAGAAGAAGGCAATATTGTGATAAAAGAGGCATAAAGATCTCCAGAAGAAAAGGCTCGGGATCAATCAGAAAGATGACTTTGTGCTTAAGAGCACTTGCTGCTCTTGCAGAGAAACCAGGTTTGGTTTCCAACACCCACGTGGCATGTCCCAAACATTTTTAACTCTGGTTCAAAGGTAACTGATGCCCTCTTCTGACTTTGAAGGGAACCAGACATATACATGGTACACAGACCTATGTGCAAACACTCATAACATAAAATAAAAATAAATATTTTATAAAAGGAGAAGAAAGGCTTGAATATACTTAGAGGACGGTGGGGAGCCTACAATGTAGCAACTGAGACTTCCACTCAAAGAGTAAGTTCTAGAGAATCGCTATGGTGGCTCCCTTGAATGAGAGTTCAGAGACTGTGGCCTTTATGCTTGGAAAGGCAAGGAGAGTCTGGTGATTGGGGACTATTGACAAAGGCTCACTAAGATCTTTAACATTATATACATATATATATATATATATATATATATATATATATATATATATATATATAAAATACCATAAAAGACACAAACCTTGACTCTGGGAGCTTTTTAGTGGAGCAGTCCAAAAGAATGGAAAGTTATTAATGTAGTGTGAGAGGTAGAACATTCAAAAACAAAGCATGGTGAAGAGGCCTGGTGAAGCCCAGCATGGTGAAGGTCACCATGGTGAAGGCTAACACAATGGATGCCAGCATGGTAACTTGGAAAGCCGTGCAAGAGGCACCTCAAGTGTGAATAGGACATGCATGTGGTGGTGTTCCCCACAAAGCTGAGGGGATCGGCGCTTGTGTGGTTCTCTTCTCTGGTGACCTCACACGATTACCTCACTCTAGCTAATCCCGTCATACATCAAACAAAACACAGATGCCATTCCCAGACAGCCAAGCACCCAGTGTGGTCTTGCTTCCCATAAACTGCCCACAAAACCTAAGCAACAAGTAGGCAAGAGTGGATACGAGATAATGAGATGCTTCAGTAATTGGCCAGACTGAAAGTAGCAAATATATTCATCACGGCTGCGCAGGACGGATGATGAGAAGAACCGCAGAACAGACTCCCTGGCAGAATAAATATGGAACAGTTATGTAACAGGTCTGGCAGAAGCCGTATGGAAATAGAGCAACTATTAAGACAAACAATGGGGGATATTTCAGCTTGCTCGCTGTTGCTATCATAAACACCAGACAAAAAAACACCTGGGGAAGAAAGGGTTTATTTGCCTTATAATGCCGGGTTACACCCTATCACTGAAGGAAGTAGGGGCAGGAATTCAAGCAAGGCCTGAACAGAAATCATAAAGGGGTGCTATACCTACTGACTTGCTCCCAAGCTTATGTTCAGGTACTTATCTTATAGCGCCTAGGCCTGGAGGGCTAGGTGCCCATAGTGGGCTAGGCCCTCAGCATCAGCAGCAATTGAGAAAAGGCTCTCCCAGACATCCTCCCAGGTCAACCTGATGAAGGTCAGTTCTTCAGATGACAGTCGCTCTTCTCATATGTGTCAGGTTCACAATGAAGTTTGGTCTTATTGGTTTAAAAATCTTGGTGCCCTCTTTGAGGCTGCAAGTCCCTTAGCCCTCCTTCATAGCAAACACTCAGTAAATGCACACAGCATGGCAAGGTGCCTGGGTATGGTGTGGGCCACTTCACTGCCTCCCCTAACAACTACCCTCAGGGTCATGTGCTGTTTCAGGATGAGAGCCCTAGGCCAGAGTCTTTCTGCTCTTCATTGCTAGAATGTTGTTGGTCATGTAGTAGCTTGATAGGGGTCTCATGGAACAACCAACTAGTGGCTCCAGAAAGCCATGAAGGCAGAATCACGTGGCATGGGACATTTTCCCCAGGCATTCTGCTGGGTGTATGCAGAGGTGTGTGTACCACATATGGACTGACTAGAAACATTTATTTCTCTAATATACTGTGCTCTCTAGAACCAAGTACACTGGCTGGGTCTACCTACCAAACATCACCTCTGGTTTGGGAAGGATACATACCTCCACGTGCACTGGGATAAAACTAGGGAATTCGATGGTAGGATTTTATTGTTATGCAGTTCTATAAGCTAAAACCACAAGGGGACAACTGCCTGGCCTACCGGAGCACACACCACCATGGCATGTAGTTCATCAACCCAAATGCCGGCCCCTCTGTGCTTCCTTCACTGGGGTCTCTCAGATCCTAATGACAGAAGCCACTACCTGTCACAGCGCTCAAGCCCCTTTCCAGCCAGAACTGTCCTATATCCACTGGAAATAATCTTCCAGCAGAGCTCACAGAGGGTCTTCCATGGCTTCTCTGGCTGATCAGACAAGGCCCAGGGAAAAGAGACCATTTCTCTTTGTGTTTGAAACCAACAGGAGGCTGAAAAGGCCCCGTAAATACAGCCAATCATGAGTATTTATATCTGTGGTTGCAGCGAGAAAGCCCACCTGCAAGGAAACAGAAAGATGCTAGAAAATAAGACAGGGTGGGGAGAAGAAAGGAAAAGAGAGTTAGGGAGAAGGGAGCAGGGCTAATTTTTCATGTTGAAAAGAGTCATGTTTTAAAGAAAAAAACCAGTGTGTTGGACTGTCAGGGTTATTGGTTAAGGGTGAAATGGCACTCAGATCCTGTCCCTGTGAACTATAGTGTGTGTGTGTGTGTGTGTGTGTGTGTGTGTGTGTGTG
>NC_034604.1:76232987-76237191 GCF_900095145.1 Mus pahari | reverse complement strand
GTGTGTGTGTGTGTGAGTGTGTGTGTGTGTGTGTGTGTGTGTGTGTGTATGTGGGTGAGACAGGAGATGCCACAATTTTATGCATTTCAAATTGAGCCACACTGGCCTGGAGATGACCTGCCATGAGGTTTTTAAATTATCTGTGTGCGCGCTCTGCTTGTTTTGGAAATGCTCTAAATAAAAATAATGGACTGTCTTTTAATAAGTCTCATTGTGAAGATTCCACATATCAAGCAGTGCTGTGCAGCTTGGAGGCAAACGGCGGGCATGTGTGATCTCCCTGGAAGAGAGACAAATGGCGCTGCAGGGAGCTCCATCCAGGGACGGCTGACAGGAAATGGCATTCGCAAGCTGACACATCTGTCAGGGTGCAGAATATTGGCACCTGTCATGCAATTCAGTCATGACTTTTAATAAAGCTGCTTTCCCTTAGGTAAAATTGCAACTCGACTGTAATATTAGCTGCAAGCTCGTCTCATGTTCCCCTTCAGAGCGCTTTTGTACGTGAGGCGCTTCCAATGAATCTGGGAGGGAGCTGAAGAAATGGTGTTTACCAGCTCTGCTGCCTGCCCCGACCTCTAGATCTGAGAAAGATGTTGCCCTGAGTTTTTCCCATCCCTGCTCCCACCCCTCCTCTGTCTCTCACTCTTCCCTTTCTCCTGTCCCTTCTGCCCCTCACACTCTTTTTCTCTCTGTTTTCTTCTAAGGCTGACTTCCCTGAGTATTTTCATCCACCTTTGCCCTGCCCCCTCCCTTCCCTCACGGCCATTTCCCGCTTTTTGACTGGGTTGTTGGTTGAGTGAATTTAGCCCTAAGAATCGTGTATATCATAAAAACCGGGTTGGGATTTGTTGGCTGTCAGTCAATAAATCAGTCACAGTTTAATTACCAGGCATGTGAGGGGAGGCAGTGACAGGCACCAACTCAAGTTGACACTTTCTTTTAGGGCAACTTCTAAAAAAAAAAAAAAAAAGCAAAGCTAAAAATGAGGTGTGTGTGTGTGTGTGTGTGTGTGTGTGTGTGTGTGTGTGTGTGTTTGTGTTGGGAAGCCAAAAGGGCAAACAGAAAAATGAAAAGTTAAGAATATTACCAAAAGAGCGATGAGGACTAAGGAGCTCGGTGGTGACTTCAACCCTAAGAACTTCCCGCTTTAGGGCAGTGGACATCATTTCTACACAATGTTCTTTAATGATAACTCCTTGTCCTGTTCTGGTGATGTCACTAGCTGAGTGGACATGACTTGTATGCTAACATATGCCCATTAATGTCGTTCTACTCATAAACATCTTTCTGTAATCTACCTAATGAAGCAAAATAATCTGTCCAGTGGAAATCTCACTCACCGCCCCCACCACCGAGGAGAAGTTATTGTGCAGCAAATGATACAATGTACTAAACTGTGTTTAGCACAGTGACAAAGAGATTCCCCCCTTGTAACTTTTTCCTTATTTGAAATTTCTAAGAAATAACAATTGCTGCCACTAAGATCGCTTGCTTCTCACTCGTCCTAATCAATACTGTGTTAGGGATCCCAGAACCAGTGGCTCTGAAATAGACATTGCTATCGTGTGTGTGTGTGTGTGTGTGTGTGTGTGTGTGTGTGTGTGTGTGTGTGTGCTCTTTTCTTCTCCAAAGGTGGTTCGCACAGCACCGATTTTATTTTTGACTAGCTATAAGGCATGTCATCTCCTACCTGTCATGTGTCATGAAGCCCTGTGCACGGTACTGCAGGTGATTTGACTGACAGGATATTCTGTTTCCTTTTAACTCTTCTCAGGTGGTATGTATTGGTTAGTTTATTTGAAATCCTTTGACCATTTTAAGGAAAGGTGGGAATCTTTGGAAACACTGTATGTCTGGCTCAGAAGGTACACTTCTTGCTTGAGAGGGAGAGAAGGCAGAGGCTGAGTGGGCAGATGATCTGAGATGGGGAGAGTAGCTGGGATGTTCTCTGGCACTGGAATTTCACTGGATTTTATAGAGTTATCCTGGATCTCCTACCTCTACCTCCTGGAATTCTTTGGAATCACATTATTATTAGAAACTCTTGCTTATCTACACAATGCGAAGTCCTGGGATTTTAATACATGTATTACAAAGGGTGAAGACAAAAGATCAGGCAGGGAAAACAGTAGATTTCTGAGAGGAAATATGACATAGGACCAAGCAGAACCAGCAGGCTTCTGGCTTTTGCTAATTCTAATTTGTGAAGAAAAACACTGGCAGTTTGCCTGAAACTTTCAGGCAAACAGCAGCCACTCCAGTTCAAATTGCTATTAAAAACAAAACCAAAAAAGCAAAGCAAAACAAACTAAAAAGCTAGAAAACCTGGCCAGAAGACTGCCTGTAGCCACAGCCCTGTGGACTTGAACATGAAAGCTGGTGCCTGCTCACTTTTGACAGATCCCTTCCAATGCCTCGATTTACCACTGTTGTAGAATGCCCACAGTCTCAGGGGTCTATTAATTTTTTGACAGTTTTCTGTCTGGGAAGGAAGTGATCACTTTTAATAAACTTGAGAGCGATCAAGCTTCGTTTAATCGGCAAGTTTTATGATTAACTCGGTGCATACCTCACAACCTTCCATCTCTGTGTAGCTCATAAAATGCATTGCCAGGCTATGAGCGGTGGAGAGTCAATGAACCAGTTTCTCCTACAATATCTTTGGTAGTATCTTTCTCCATATTAATAACCTCCAATTTCAAACTTACTGAAAGATTTTTATTTTAAATCCCCCCTTCTACCTCCTCTCCCCCTTCCATCTTTTTTCTCTTATTTTATACCCCCACCAGACTTGAAACTTACAGTGGAGCCCAGACTAACTGGAAACTTCTGATCATTCTA
The DNA here is from genome assembly GCF_900095145.1 of Mus pahari. Lineage (NCBI taxonomy): Eukaryota > Metazoa > Chordata > Mammalia > Rodentia > Muridae > Mus > Mus pahari. The sequence goes on along the minus strand of NC_034604.1, from coordinate 76,234,347 downwards.
TATCAGGCTCCCATGTCTGGAACTTACTGGAATGTGCTAACAAGGACAAAATTATAAGGCAGTAAGGTTTGTCTTGGTAAGAGAATGAGTGACTTCTTTTATTTCTTTTTAGACATAATTTTGACAGCAGGTAAAATCCTGTGGGGGCAAAATCCCAGGCCAATATGAAATATGAAGTATCAAGCCATTCCAAATGTAAAGAAAAAGAAACTGAAATTTAAGATGGAAGAATTAAATTCATGCCATGTTAACCCAAAGGAACTTCAGTTTGTAGGACTTGATGGCTTATGCTGTCCAACAGTGGCCTGGGCCACTTTGCCTCACTGGGACGCTTGTTAGCCTTAAAATTGTGTATAAAAAGAGAGCAATAAACCAACCAGCACTTACTAAGACAGGCCTGTGTTTTAAAGATCAAAAGCAGGTGAGACGTTAGGCTCCCACTTCTATGGGAAACTATTTATGTGTGAATCCAAATAAAAGAGAAACGAGAGAGCTAAGCAGTTCTATAAAGCATAGCTTTCAATGTTGCCCAGTCAGCACCTCAGGAAGAAGCCGGGCAGAGACTCTGGGCACCCTCCGTGGGCATGCTCTCTGGAAAGGTCCTCAAGAAAGCTTCCACGAACGAGAGCAGCGCCTTGGGGGTCCTGTGGATCTGTGTCTCGCTTCAACAGTGTCTTGGCAGCATCTTTCTCCATGTTAATAACCTCCAATTTCAAACTTACTGAAAGACTTTTATTTTAAACCCTACTTCCCACCTCCCACCCCCCACTTCTCTCCCACCGTTTCAGACCTGGGGATGCCCACTTTATTAGCTTCCTGCCTCTCTCTGCGCTTCTATTTTGTTGGAGATGGCATGGCTTCAGAGGGTGTGGGCCACTTCTTCTGCAAACTGGCCAAGGTGAAGCACGAGGGCATGAGCATCTCCTCCAGTTGAAAGATCTCAGGGGCCATGCACTCTACCAGGATGTGCAGAAGCCATCTCAAGATGAATGGGGGTAAAACCCAGGAGGCCATGGAAACTGCCTTGGCCCTGGAGAAGAACCTGAACCAGGTCCTCTTGTGTCTGCATGCCCTGGGTTCTGCCCGCACAGACCCTCATCTCTGACTTCTTGGGAAACCATTATCTGGATAAGGAGGTGAAGCTTATCAAGAAGATGACCAACCTCCATAGGCTGTCAGGACCACAACCAGCACAGACGGGCGTGCCCAAGATGTCTCTGGACAAGTATCTCTTTCAGCCTCTGCGCCTCCCTCCTCTGCTCTGCACCCGCCAGCCTCAGGACTTCTACCTGAGTGAACCTCTCAAGCCACTGGGCAGCTTTGCAACTGCCCTGGAGTCTCTTCCAAATCTTGGACCAAG
>NC_034604.1:76211350-76232925 GCF_900095145.1 Mus pahari | reverse complement strand
GAGAGAGAGAGAGAGAGAGAGAGAGAGAGAGAGAGAGAGAGAGCACTTCCACAAACAAAGTCACTCTGGAATAGTGTCCTCTGCTCTCTCTATCAAGTGTCCCAAAGAGCTGTGGTAACTGAGTTCTCTAAAGACCCTGAATGTCTGACGCATCTTCCATTTTCATAGACGAGTTAACTTGGGTGGGAAGAACGACTTCTATGAAAGCCAGCTAGAAACAAGCAGTCCCCTGAGGTCCCTGGGAGACCTGCTGGACATTTGCCTGGGTCACTCACACACTCTCCTTCATTACGGTGCACTTTGGGTTTTGCCCAATAGCTTTCTTTATGTGTGTGACCCAGTGAGCTGAATTAGAGTTGCTTGCCCAAATATGGGTGGGACGTTATTCACTGGAGCATGGACAGCTCATGGCTGGCCAGACCACGAAAGAAAATGATACCCCAACCCATAATTCAAATTCTAAAAAGCAGCATTCTTCCAAAGTAACTCTCAGAACTTCCCACAGAGGTTTGTATGCAAATGCATTTCTTCAAATGTTATTGAAAATACTTTTTTAAAGGAAGGGGATGCAAACATCAAAATTTAAATAAATACTTTTTTATGAATCAAAGCAGCAAGCAATTTCTTGTGCTCTGGGGAAGCTCAGTCATAAACTAGAGAGGCTAAGACCCAGCGGAGCCGACATCTTTGAGGGAACAGACTAAAGACTAGCAGCCACCTAGCAAGAGCCACATGAGACAGCTTTGAGAGTCCACAAAGTGACAGTATGTTGATGAACAGGAAGATCTTTTAGTTACTGGGTCAGAAAGAGTCTCTCAGAAGAGGAGATACTTGAACCTCCAGAGCCAGAGGATGAAAGGTCGAGGCGACAGCGTGGGGTTCCAGGACATGACACCGAGGCTGGCATTTCTGAGGGCAGTGAATGAGGTCAAAGCACACACTAAAAGTTGAGACAGGTGGGCAGAGGGGATCACGTGGGGTGGCCAGCACCATGGGCAGAAGTTTGAATCTTCTTCTAAGTTTAATAGGAAACCACAGGAGGGCACCAAGATGATTTGACTTGGTTTGAATTTTAAAATAATCATTCCAGCATCTATGTGCATAAAATTATTAAGAGGCACAAACTAAAAACAAAGACTCCAGCAATGGGGAAGGGCTTCTGGGATAGTACAGAGACACATTGGTATATTGAAGGATACACTAGTATATTGAGGAATACATTGTTATATTGAGAAATGCATTGGTATATTGAGGAGTACATTGAGGGATACACTGGTATGCTAGGGGATACACTGGCATATTGAGGGATACACTGGTATATTGGCTGAGTTGGGAGTAATAGATAATGGGAGATGAGTGGGGTCTGAAGGTGTCTTGGAATCAAGTAAACAGATCCTATGCAGGAAGTGGGTGACACAGAGGGACAGAGGAGTCTGTCACTCAATGCACACCAGACTATAGAGCAACTGTCAAGTGCACGTCTTGATGACTTCACATTGCCTAGACTAACTTCTCTTTTTAGAGGATACAGTGCTATTGTTTGGAGTGTAGCTGGTTGCTGAATAAGGGCTGGAACAGTATGAAGCCCACTGACTCTGCTCACAGCTCACTGGGTAAAACAAGTTACTTGGTGAAACCAAATATCAAGAGACAGATATGTGTTGTTGTTTTTTATAAAATGTAACAGAGAAGCCAGGTAGATGGGAACACGGTATCTAATAGGAGTGTCTAACCTTATGATGTTGTGATTTGATCCTGTCATCTGCGAAGTGTACACCATAGAACCATGCAATCGATAAAACAAACAAACAAAAAATGTACACATAAGTCTTATAATTCTTTAACTACATTATTATTTTCTGGTAGGCTGAATTCTCATGCATATGCCGCCAGGGGTCTCAGGTTAGACACACACCCAAGAGTGTCAAAAGTGATCCTTGGATGTGAAGGCTAAACAGCAACATGGATGGCCCCTCTACGTGTTGTCTGAGGGAGGACCCTTTCCTGAGAGGAGCGTAAAGCACGTTGCTTCCCTCTGATCAAACCTTCTGACTGACAGAACACAAATGGGGTAGCGTAGGTGTTGGCTAATGAGCCAGAGAGTGACAGGAAGTTGTTAGATCATGTGACTGGTTTTCCAAGGGTAAAAAGAATCGCATGTTCCTTCTTTCTGCCAGTCTGTCAAGAAACCTACCTTTACTGAGGTCCCATAACCCAGGAGCCAACTCAGAGCTGATTCATGTGGCCTTGTAGCAGTTGACCCCACTATGACTAGCCAGATCTCCTCTTCTCTATAGTCCTCTTCCTGATATCTGCAGAGTGTTGGCAGTTGAATCACATATTTTGGGCCCCCTCCATGGGTGCCAGTTTAATCTTCAAGTTCAGCCTCTGTACACTTCTTGTGCTAGCTGAAGGACACTGTGGTAAGCTTAGTTTGCAAAGGCTCACTACAAGCCAGGCCTCCTTTGGAGGCGCAAGGAAGTCAATTGAGCAATCGAGGTTTGCTGGAACTGACCAAAAGGCCGAACTTTGTACTGGGAACAAGTGTGACCAAGCACGAAAGGATAATAATGTTGCAGGCTCCAGTGAATGTGCTTTAAAAAGTGGCTCAGTTGGTAACATTTTTGCCTTGCAACAGAACACAGCAAGAAAGATGCCTAGGGAAGCAGGGACATGAGGACTCCTGGACATTTCTGGCTGGTCACCCTAGGCTACTTGGTGACTTCCAGGCCAGTAAGAGACCTAGTCCCCAAAACAAAACACAAATCCAAGGTTTATAAACCCTAAGGTTATTCTCTGGCATCTACATGCAAGAACAGGTATATACTCACATGCAGACGTATAAACATGCATGCTCACATACACACATTTATAAAAGTAAACCAAGTATCGCCTTCAGAATTCCTGTCTCCTGAGCCACCTATGCAACAGTAACCTTCAATCCTAGCGTCCTGTACTCCAGTCTAGTGAAATCTTTCCCAGGATGTCCGTGTCAATCCCTGAGGTGTGCACTCAAACCCTTCCTCATTCTATGATGTTGACTTAGGTGAGTAAAGGCTAAAGTTAACCTGTAAGCCCAGTGACCGATAACTTCCTTGCTGAAGGCTGTGGTTCATGTAAGAGAGCAAGCCATGGGTTCTCACTTCAATTAAGCAGGCTGATGGCCCCAGATGCATTGGATGTGCCAGATCACAGCTAGACAGGAGATATGTAGGCAGGAAGGAGGGCAGGACTGCCCCCAACCGGACGAGTGTGGAAGGTGGGGTGCCTTCTGGGTTTGGCCTTCATAAAGACCTGACTGACCTAGTTCAATGCCATTCTCTGGGAATCCTGTGTATGGAGCTGGCCAGTGCCCATCTACTTGGCCAATATTAAATAAAGCTTGCTTTAACTGGACAGTTGTGGATTTGCTCTTTCTCTTCACCATGTTCAGATTTTACAGGCATCGCTCAAAATATATTTTTAGTGTTCAGAAATACTAAAATCAAATGAATTTTCTAGCGATACAATAAGGTAGAGTTGTTTGCCTGCAAGAGCAGAGCTTAGTCCCAGCTAGCTCGGAGATGATGTGGCATCCAGTAAGCAAGGGAGTGGAGGACCACAGATAAACAAAGCCTTGGGCAGCTTTGGGCAGCTCCACCCCACCAGTTTCTCTGCCTCTCCTCCACCAAGCCTATCGAATTCCACTCCTTCAGAGGGGATCAGCTTCCTGCAAACTCCAGCACTCGCCGTGGCCAGCTAACAGCCCTGCACTCCAAACTTTCCACCCCTTCCTCATGCACTCATGGCTATCACAACAGCACACCGACTGCCTACACCTGCCATCCATGGGCTGGAGATGGGGATGGCAGCACTAGCCTAATCCACAGTGACCAGCTGTCCACTGGACAGTCGCAGGCCCCCAGAAGAGCAGTGAGTGAAAATCAACAGCCCTGGCCCCCTACTGTCCTCTTCACCTGATGTATGCTTCCCAGAGGTCGAGCCATCCCTGTTCATGCTATTTACTCTGCCTGGAACTTTAACTTTAACCCAGCTGTGTGAGTTACCCAACTCTCTCCTCCTGCCCTGTGTGTGTGTGTGTGTGTGTGTGTGTGTGTGTGTGTGTGTGTGTACATGTGCATGATCACGAGAGAGCTTTTTCAAGTTCTAAGATTCTGCCCTTTCTCTTGTCTTCCTTGGTACTGGAGATGCAATGACTGCTGTCCGTTGGTCTGTAGAGCCACTGAGATGTCTCCGACCTCATGTTCAAATAGGTTTGCTAGGCATGTCAACCTCTACGTCCAAATGACATGGTCACATCACAGATCTGAGTAAACCTTTCAAACTAGGTGAAAGTCCCACCCTGCAGTACCAGGGATTTCAGCGTATCTATTAGGGACAAGAAAAATTCAGCCCATGACACAGGTAGCAGACATTTTCAGAAGTTAAAATTAATGGGCATGTGGAGAATTGATTCTATTTATGTCACCTTGCCTGGAAACTGGCTCCTCTTCAATTATTTTGTATTACCTTCTTGTGCTCTTTAGCAATGCCAATTCTTAGGATTCTTCTTTCTTTAAGTGTGTAGAGGGTATATACATCTATGTATGCATATGTGCATGCACTCGGGCATACATGATCTTGAATGTGTGCCTGTGTGTGGACACTGGAAGCTGATGCCAGGAGTCACCCTTGATTGCTCATCTACCTTATGCATTGAGGCAGGCGTGGTCTCTCAGTCAAAGCCAGAACTCACAGATATGGCTCCTCATTCGAGCCAGCTTGTCCTGGAGATCCTCTCTCTCGCTCTGCCTTGTGAGACTGGAACTACAGGTGAGTCACCATGCCCACCTCATGTTTGTGTGGGTTGTGGGGATCTGAGCTCTGATCCCCACGTTTCTGCAGCAAGTATGCGAAGCACAGATGGGTCTTGCCAGCTGGAGTCAAACGCTGTCCTCTGGATAGAAGCCCTGCAACCCCACGCAGGATAGAAGCCCTGCGACCTCACACAGGACGGAAGCCCTGCGACCCCACACAAAGCCCTGCGACCCCACAAAGGACAGAAGCCCTGCGACCCCAAGCAGGACAGAAGCCCTGCGACCTCACACAGGACGGAAGCCCTGCGACCCCNCACAGGACGGAAGCCCTGCGACCCCACGCAAAGCCCTGCGACCCCACAAAGGACAGAAGCCCTGCGACCCCAAGCAGGACAGAAGCCCTGCGACCCCACGCAGGACAGAAGCCCTGCGACCCCACGCAGGACAGAAGCCCTGCGACCCCTCGCAGCACAGAAGCCCTGCGACCCCACGCAGGATAGAAGCCCTGCGACCCCACGCAGTCAACTGTGCCTTTCCTTCCTTAGACTTCACTTAGTCTCTCACAAATAAACAGGAAGTACACATTTGGGTTTTTTTCGTGATAAACAGGAATAACTTTCATACAAATGCCATTTGGAGTGTCTTCCACTGAATTAGATCTTTCTTGAGACTACTTTCTTAAATATTTTTATTACATTTTTATTTGTGTGTGTGTGTGTGTGAACACCCCCTACACACACACACACACACACATACACACACACACACACACACACACACACGTGCGTATACATGTGTCATGGCGATGTGTGGAGGTTCACACTAGGGATCACACCCTGGTAGTCAGGCACCTTTACTTGCTAAGCCAACTTGCCAGCCCCTTGAGGATATTTCTTAAACAGAGCATGTGTGCTCACCCATCTGCTCACCCAACCGCTGTGTATATGGATGACCACTGGCACACAGGAGCTGGAAACTACACTGATACTGTAGTCAAACAATGTATCCCCTTTGAACATTCTGACTTTTGTGTAGTATCACAATGGAATGAGAGAAGTTGAAGATAAAATCAGAGGCCACCCAGTTATGTTACTCAGTCTTATAATTTCTGAAGAGTAGAAAGATTCGTTTTCCTTTGAAGGGTATAATTGGGGACTATGCCAGATTGAAACGAAACAACCCATGTTCTTCAAGTGGGCCACTGGGAAGACATGAAACATCAGGAACATGAGGAGACCCAGGAAATCCAGCTCACGGGCTTGTTACTCTCAGAACATTTAAATAAGAATTGGCCTTTCTTCGAGGAAGGCTGTGAGGGCCTCCAGTGATGTGTGCTTTGCCTGGACATGTGGACATTGATGTATCTTCTTTATTCTGGGATTGACAGGGAAAGAATGTGTATTGGGGTTGTCCTGACGTTGTTACAACATGAGTAACAAGGCAGTTCAGAGACAGATGAGGCCGGTATATTTATTACACTCCCATCCCCCACCCCATGCCCACAGAAGTGTGGGTAAACACGGCTTATGGGGAGCAAAGGCAGAAGCTGCTGAGAATCAATGTGTCATGTGTTGCAGGTTCTTAAGTAGGGGTCTCATGCTGGAGTCTTATCAGGCCAAACAGTATGCTCTGTCTCAGATGACAACAAAGCTGCATGCACACTCGCGTAGGCCCACAGACCCACGCACACAGGGAAATCCACCTGGTGCATCATCTTGAGGTCTCAGAGCATCAAGGCCAAAGATAGGAACCAAGGGATCTTTTCTGTTTTGTTTTTTAAAGATTTGCTTTTATTAGTTATGTGTGTTAGAGTATACACTCTTGCATATGGGTGTCTAGTAATTGCAAAAGAGGGCCCCTTGATCCCTTGGGACTGGAGCTATGGGGGATGTAAACTGATCGATGTGGGCGCTGTAAACTGATCGATGTGGGCGCTGTGAATTGAACCCTGGTTCTGTGCTAGGGCAGCGAGCAGTCCTCCCTGCTGAGCCTTCTCCCCATCCCTGTCAGCTCCAGCTTTAATGTTTTGCTTCCACTCCCAGCTTTACTGTGTTTTCCATCTGTAACATTGTAGCATCAAGCACAGCTCACTTTATTTCAGACTTCCTGTATTCTTTTGTGTCAGGATCACAGTCCTGTTAGAAAGAACTCTTTTTTTCTTGACTTTCTTTTGTCAAGAGGTTCCCCTGAAGAGTGAAGCCCCCTGGGTTCATAGAACCCAATATTCTGCTCCAGCAGTGGGGCTCTGGGGAGAGTACTTCCCCATTTTCCAAGCAACAATGCTTAGATAAAAATGTCAAACCCTGGCAGCCCTTCTCTGGCATATGTGCGTCTATTTATGAAGACACTTAGCGTGGATTTAGTAAGTTCACCACAAAGCTCCAGGGGCGCCTGTCTCTTTAAATCCATCTCCTCCCAAGTGAAATTTGTGGCCCTGATGAATGGCAGAGCAGAGTCATCCATAAAAGGGCAGAGGAGAATCACACTCATTTGCATACAGTAATTATTCTGTGAATCAGGCCACCTTTATTGCTGGCAGAAAATCTACTGTCAGCATTGCTCCGTAGATCAATTTTGAAAACTCACCATCAGACAGGAATTGTTTGGAACCCTGTGGTCCAGCACTCCACAACCTGCCTGCTGCTGACCATGGTTCTGGGACTAGACCACCAGCCTGTTTCTTTATCTACCCTCCTGAGATCCTGGGGGGTATTTCTGGAGAGTTCTCTTATAGGCAGTCTGGATGTGGGGTAGTTTCTAAAAAGTCTGAACATGGGAAAGCATGGGAACCCAAGGGTGTGGTAGACTCCAGAGGAATGGAGTCCACTCTGCCAGCCTCCAACAGCATATTGACTAACCCTAGTTGGCCCTGTTCAGAAACCAGAGATGGAAGAGAGTCTGGAGGTGGCTTCAGACCCTCTCCTTAAAGAAAGGAAGGAGCCTTTGTAGTGGGTCGATGCAAAACATCCCCATAGTCTTGGCACTTGAACACGTGGTCCTCGGTTATTTGAGGAGATTTAAGATGTGTGGCCTTGTTGGAGGAAGCCTGTCACTGGAGAGCTTTGAGAGTCATACCAGTTCTCTCTTCAGTCCCTGCTTGTGGTTCAAGATGTGGGGTCTTCCACTGTACTGGCTGGTTTTGTGTGTCTACTTGACACAAGCTGGAGTTATCACAGAGAAAGGAGCTTCAGGTGAGGAAATGCTTCCATGAGATCCAGCTATGGGGCATTTTCTCAATTAGTGATCAAGGGGGGGGGCCCATTGTGGGTGGTACCATCTCTGGGCTGGTAGTCTTGGTTCTATAATAAAGCAGGCTGAGCAAGCCAGGGGAAACAAGCCAGGAAGTAACATCCCTCCATGGCCTCTGCATCAGCTCCTGCTTCCTGACCTGCTTGAGTTCCAGTCCTGACTTCCTTTGGTGATGAACAGCAATGTGAAAGCATAAGCCGAATAAACCCTTTCCTCCCCAACTTGCTTCTTGGTCATGTTTGTGTAGGAAAAGAAAATTGACTAAGACATCTACTCTCTGATCTGGCTCCCATGCCTCTGCCATGCCTCTCCATCATGACAGTGAGCCAAGAAAACACTTCCTTTTCTAAGTTGCCATGGTCATGATATTTTATCACAGTAACAGAAAAGGAACTGATACAAACCTCCTGTTTCTCTAAGTCTTTGGAACTGGGGAAGAAAAGAAGAGAACTTGAGCCTCAGAGAGAAAGAAAGGGATGTGTTATTTACAGAGTAAAGAAATCCAGGGTCCTGCATGGCCACCTCCACAGGAGCCATGGGAGAGAAGGTTCACCTGAAGAGTTGGTATAGGCAGAGGCAACAAAACAAAAATGGCCCCTCCAGCTGGCTCAGGATAGTGACAAATACATGCTAACTGTGCAGAGGTGGTGCTGGAAGTTTGGTCATGATCATTCTGACCTGTGTGTCCAGTCCCCTACTAAAGGGACAGAGTTGTAGGATATAACATTGCGATTGGAATGGAGACTAGAAGCCCTGGCAGTTCTGTGCACCAATATCTCTCAGGCTACCTTACACTCACAGCCAACCTTCAAATAGCATAGCAGATGCAGCCAGCACTTGCAATCCTGCGGGCTGAAGGGCCTTGTGAAGCCACCTGACAGCATCCAGGAGTTTTTGAGAAGGTTCTGAGGAGCAGAGACTTCAGTGAGAGTGGTCCCGACGTGTGTTTCACACAAGGAAAGGCTGTGAGCAGTCCTTAACAAATCCTGTGGGGACTTGGATTCTCTGTGAGCCTTAACTCTGTGTCCTTCTCCTTTCACAGGTACTCTTAATGTAGCAACAAAAGCAAGCACTTCCACAGAGCAGACCAGCCAGCCGGGAAGACACCAGTGATGTCAGCCACACACTGAGTGGTACAGTGAGAGTCCATCACTGTAGGATCCCCCGAGCAGTCAGGCCCACTGGACAGAGGGAAGAAAGATGGATGCCAAGGACAGCAAGTGGTGGTGTGGCACGGATAGAGGGTCTGTCTGTGGGTGAGAAGTCTCTCACTTGGATGATAGCGGTGGGTACACAAACCTAGTATGCGGTTGTAAAAAATGGCTACTGAATTAAAATTGAAAGCAATTAAAAATAATTAATATATGTAATTGTTTTACATATATTTTAACAAAAATAAAATTCCTACCTCAAAAAGACTTCTATTTGGAGCTGGGGAAATGGCTCAGCCGTTGGGACACTTTCCACTCTTGCAGAGGACTTAGTTCGGAACACACAGGTCAAGCAGCTCACAGCCTCCTGCGACTCCTGCTCCGGAGAATCCTCTACCCCCTTCTGCCAACTACGGGTATCCAAACCCAAGTGGCAAACACTTCTGCAGGTACACACACGTACACAAAATAAGTCAAAAAATATAAAAAGGCTTTACTTTTTGGTATGTAGGGAAACACAAAAGTGTGTGAGGGGGCAGTGTTATTAAAGTTAGAAAGCAAAAATGGCAAACGAGCAAGATCTTGGAGGAATGGGAGTGTATTGGGAGAGCTGCTTCCACCCCCTTTCTCAGAGGTGACTTGGGAGTGTCTGACCACGTAAGTCTCAACACATACAGGTTTGTATCAGGTGAGGTCTCTCTCCACACCACAAACTGGAACCAAACCAGATTTTAGAAAACTTGGTATGTATTCAAATCTACATAAATGTATAATATCTTCTTTAAAAACATAGAAAAGAATAATGCTGCTCACACAATAGTAAGCCCTATCAGAACATAGAAGTCAATGAAGATGACAATAGTTTCAAAGTATTATTACCAAAGCTGTATTCCACATCTACAGAGCCACTACAGTACTGCTCCTTCTGGGATAAAAATACTTATTTTTACATACTTTTCCAGTTTGTAGGCAGATGCTCTGATACAGAATAATTTGGAAATTTACCAAATATCACAAAATTAGCTAAAATCGGAAAGGCTCATCATACCACAAAAGGGCATTTCTAACTCAGTGCCTTTGGTTTGCAACACTCTGCTGAATTTGTTGTTCAATTCCAGAGTTCCCTGTATAGTGTCAGGCTGACAGGAGAGTGTTGCAAGGTGCCTTTATAAGTAAATAATACTATTGCTGATAGGACAAGGCAGCCTGAAAAAGATTGACAGGACACAACTTAGTTCAGCTTCCAAAATAGCAAAACAAGACCTAGAGTCTAAACGAACTTCAAAACCTGGGGTGATTTGGGGGGTGCTTTCTGTTAACCCTCCTAATCAATATTACAGTGGCACTACTGAAATATAAAATATAAACATTCCCAGCACAAATATGAAGAACCGAACACTTGCTCTAAATTAAGTTCTGTTTGAAAGTTTTCACTTCTGTTTGTGTTGTCCTCTGAAGATAATATTCCTGCTGATCTCAGAAGAATGTAGATGTTCAGTGATTAGCCAAGATCTCAGCTCCATCAATACACCAAACCTTACAGGTACCTCCAAACCCAATGTCACAAAGAAAAGGTAGTGAGTGCATAGGTTAATGTATATTGTTGTGTCCCTAACCTATGCCAAGTACTGTACCTGGCTTCAAGGATGTGGTTTGCAAATGAGCCAAGTGACAAAGACCCACCTCTCAAGGAGCTACATATTGGTGAAAGGAGTGATCAATGGATACCCAATCAAGTGACAGCTTCAGAAAGTGGCTTAGGGGACACAGAATGGACAGAGATGGTGTCCAGGGCAAGAGATGGTGGGTAATTCAAGCTGGGGACATTACATGTACCATCTGTAGAAGGAAGACCTGGGGTTAAGGAAAAAAAAAATCAACAAATTAATCACAATGGATAGAGGAGTCATTTGAATAGTGGAGGGAAATACCAGACGCCATGTGTCTAAATATTCATGAACACTACAGTTCAAGTGACTCATTGAAAGTAGATGAAGCCACAAGTTGTGCTTTCACTATAGGGAGCTGCTTGAAGATATAGACACAAACATCATATGGCTGATCCTTTGACTGTGGGTGAATAAAAAGATGCTAAGGACATAGTGACCGAAGGGATGGAGAGTGAGAATGAGTGCGGTGAGAGCTTAGGCAAAGATCATGGAGGCTCTGGTGAAGCTACAGAGCCCCTCCACTGTAGGGAGAACAGATCAATCATTGTAGCTTGCGATATAACTCTGGGACTCATGAGTTAACGATGGACTGGATGCCATCCTCCAAACACAGATGAAAAAGCAGAGAAGATCCTAAAGAAACCCTGGGACCTGTCGTGTGAGCGAGTGGTCTACAAGAGAGGGAAACCGAAGCACAGTGAAAGAAGGAGCTGAAATCAAAGAGAAAGGGGCGATCCAAAGAGTGAGGTGTCTGGAAGCTTAAGGGGAGGGTGGCCATCCCTAAAGGGTCAGTCCCACTAAGTACTGCTGAAAGACCGTGTGCTATGAGGACTGAGAAGGAGCCAAAGCTTTCTGTAAGGCAGTAAGTTTGCAAAGTGCTAGGATAAAAGTCTTCACAGAATAGGCTGAAGGAAAAGTAGAGTCTAGAACCAGATGCACTGATACCACACCCTGAAGGTGAAGGAGACAGGGTGTCAAGATGAAGGCTCTACTTTTTAAAGAAGTTTTGCCTATGAAGAAGGAGAAAGCAATGGAGAAAAGAGGCTCTACAGAGGAAAGGACGTCTTGGGAGAAAAGGAAGAACATGATGCAGGTAGATTCAGTTCAGTCCTTTCTTTCCTGAAAAAAGCTACCCCAGCAATGGATAAGCATTTGTGACAGGAAGACAGGTCACTTACCTACCTAAAAGCCTTCATTTCTCTCTGGTCTGTGATATAGAGCCATGATCTGGTAGTGCAGGGGAGATAGAGAGGTATAAATTGTGAAATCAACATTGGAGAACAGGGATCATGTGGAGGTTCTGGGCCTTCTCCTCAGATTTGTTGTGACTTTAACAAGAGTTTGGTTTGCATGGCCAGATGACTCCTCTCCAGAAATGAGTGACAGAGGATCAAGCTAACCAGGTTTCAGAGAGAGTGAAGCAAGGGAAAAAAGTGTTACAAAATATTCAGGATCTAAGGCTGGAGAGGCCTAATCAAGGATGAAACACCCTTGTGCAAGGCTGGTGAGGGACTGTGGAGGTGAGGGTAGTGTTGGAGAGATCTCAGGAGGGACATTGGGGACTAGGATCCTGCTGAACAAAATCTTCAAGGCAAGGCAAGGCAAGGAAGCCATGAGAATACTGATAGTTGAACAAAGAGCCAAGATACAAAGGGGGAGGTGGTGACTTACCTCTGCGATGCTGCCAGGCCTGGGGACCTGAGATCCATCCCAGGACCCACAGAGTAGAAGGAGTACCAGATCTTGGAGTTTGGATGGGGCTGCACCAGGTAACACTGTGGAAATTCTCAGCAGGAGGACAGCCCTCCTGCTCTACCTATGGCAGCTGCAAAAAGCATTTAATCCATAGAAATGCTCCTGAGTCCGTGGGACGGAGACCACCTTTACATTGCTGGTGGGGATGTAAATGGGTTAAGCCAATATGCAAATCAGAATGGAAGCTCTTCAGACAACTAAAAATAGATTTACTGAATGACCTGGCTATTCCATTCCTGGGGAAATACACAAAGAACCAGTCTACTTTATTTATTAAGCAGTGGTCACAATAGCCAAGCTATGGAATCAGCCGAGGTATCAACAATGAATGAATAAAGGAATTATTGCTTGTGTACACCATGGAGTGAACTAAGTCAGAAATGTGTGGAAATGGAAAGCATCACACTTATAAGCCAGACTCAGAAAGGCAAACACATTTGCATATGTGAAACCTAGATTTTACACACACACACACACACACACACACACACACCTGTGCACATATGCACACATGTAAACATGATATGAAAGGAGAAGTGGGACTATTTTGGAGGAAGAGAGGACAATCAGGGTGGGAGAAGAACAGGAGATGGTCAAAGAGGAGTTAAAATATTTAAAGTACATGTTCTAGTTGAAAATCTTACCATGAAGCCATTATTTTATTAAAATATAAATAAAAACCCACTATTCCATGTTCTTAATTTAAAAAAAAAATGATGGGAGCCTCTTGGGTCCTGAAACGCTCCCAACTATTGGGTAGCTTAATGGATTCCTTTACTAGCCAACCAAGGATTACCCAAGCATGGTGTCCTCCTCAGGCAGGACCAACTGAGCTGGCTGCATCTGGAACAAGTCAGGGCGAGCCTTTTTCTGGGCCAATGCCTGACTTTTCCAGAGAGATGGCAGACCCAGAGCTCGAGGCAGTGGGCTCTCAGTGATGGTGGAAGTGAGGATCTGAGCGGGAGCAGCGAAGGGGGCAGAGCAGGCTGGAACGGCCTAACTCTGCTGACCTGTGAGGATGACAAGCAGGAGAGGACTAGTTCCCAATTAGTCTGACGTGGGATGTGATTCAATTAGAGGAAGAAAGTCATTTTGCAGCCATTAAAAAATAATCAAGGACTTTGAAATTTACTCATTATCAAGCCTTCCTGAGAAGGAACAATCTGCCAAAGTCACTGACACAAAAGGAGGAAAGACGGTATCAGTTGGAAATAAAATCCTCATGACTTGCAGGTCTTAGGGTCTACCAGATGTCCCTACCAAGGAAAGGAAGGTCAGCTAGAGACTGGGGTCCACAGAGAGAGTATCTTTTTAGCCATTACCCACCGTGTCTCCTTCCCAAAGAAATTGAACAGTTGACTTTGCATGTACTGAGCCAGTAATTTGGCTACTCACTGGTAGTAACATGTAAATGATTAAGGGACTAGGTAAACCATACTATCAAGAGAGTAGACGCCTTTAATATTTCAGCTCACAGACAACTTTATTTTCAAAGTTTCATTTAATATTTACAGTTCACTAAAGATTATGCATGACCAGAGAGTTTCATACTTTCTGGAGATAATTTCAATTTTTCCTACTGTGTAAGTCACACTTAGAAGTTACTGTGATTTTTTTTTCTAATTTTCTCTCTATATATGAATTTTTAACTCAACCAAAAGAGAGTCAGCTTAGGGGCTGGAGAGATAATCCAGCAGTTAAGGGAGAGACTGTTGCTCAGAAGACCCAAGTTCGAATCTTAGCACCTACATAGTACCTCACAACTGTCTGTCATCTGCATAGTAGCCTACAACTGGCCGTCACCTGCATGGTAGCCCATAAGAGTGTGTAGCTCCAGTTCTAGTAGGTCAGGCACACTATCTGGTTTCCATAACTCTATGGCACACTGATATACAAGCAGACAAAACACTGGTACAAATAAAATAGAATAATAATAACTTTTTAAAGGAATCAGTTTAAAATACTCCACTCTATTAATACAATATAATCCCATGATGTATATAAAGTAGAATGCTTTGCCACAAATGACTGGTCTTTGCATAGGTGGCTCCTCCTAACTCTACAGTGATTCATAATCTACTCCTTCTTAGAGTTCATTAGGAAGGTTCTCAACCTTCCTAATGCTGTGACCCTTAAATACGGTATCTCATGATGTGAGATAAAATTATTTCCATCGCTACTGTAAAATTATTTCCATTGCTACTTTATAACTGTAATTTGCTATTGTTATAAGTCATAATATAAATGTCTGTGTTTTCTGATGGTCTCAGGTGAACCCTGTGAAAGGGCCATTCAACCCCCAAAGGAGTCCTGGCTCACAGGTTGAGAACCGACCAGTGCCTTAGAGAGCACCCGTGTGGGTGGGCGGCTAAGGTGCTCAGTGGATACTTTCTCAAGTCAATGAAACTCATTTGTGCACGAGGCCTGTAGACAAATGGTAGGCAATCACATCTTCAGAGTACTTTGTTCCCATAAAGGAACATAGAATCTAGCATACTGGAAACAGTGTCCATCCCAGGTAACCCAAGTTAAGATACAGGGACTCCTGTAGCTCAGTTCTCTTTCCTGTTTGCCTCTGCCATGCATGTCCTCAATGCCCAGGTCCATAGTGACACTGCTAGACTAAAATTTCTCTGTGCCTCTCCGATGCCAGGTCGCAAGCCAGAGAAGGAAGTGCTGAAGGAGTCTGTAGGGATTTGTTTATTCTAGCTTTTCCCCCTCCTCCTAGCAAGTGGTTACTTCAGGGCTCTGCTGTTCGTTAAAGATCAAGCTGCCAATATGAGCTCCCTTGGATTAGCCCTTCCTGTAACTGCACCAAGGCCAGTGTTTGCATTCCTCCCAACTGAAAATTTGTCAGAGAAGAAGGGCATTAAAGCTGTCATAGCAGACAAGATCAGACATTTGATTTCAAACAGAAGTGGCAAACACCCCACCTCGGACACTCTTAACTCTGGAGTATACTGTTCTAAGTCATGGGGAGAGCTTGACCAGATTGGGAAGGGGAAATAAATCAAAGTCTCACCACCGTTTCTGTAGGTACAGAGGATATTGGCTTTGTACAGAAATACCAAGCACAGGAGAACAAAGCCACAAGACCTTTCCATCTTCTGATGAATGGGAGAGCTTCTAAAATAAAGTTGCAATCATTTACAGGAAAGTAAAAGCTTGGAAAGTTGCATTTAGAAAACCGTTGGACATTTAAAAACTTAAACCGTCTCCCCATGCTCCCCATGCCTACATACAATTGTTGGAAGTTAGCACCACGTTACACCTGGGGAGGAGGCTCAGCCGCAAAGAGCTTGTCCTCAGTGTTGTGGTTATAAAAGGATAGAGAGATAAGAAAAATGTCCTATCTATAGGGGTGTGGTAAGGTGTGGGGAAATAGATGTCTCAGCAGGCCCAGGCCAAGGCATCCCTTTCCCCTGAGGGACCAGCCACACAGTGGTAGAGTATAGATTAGAGTTAATTCAGGACATGGGGAGGGGAGTTAAGAAGGTAGTAGAGGCAGAGAAAAGTAGAGAGAGGGAGAGAGTAGAGAAGAATAGAGGCTGGCCATGAGCACTTGGAGAGAGAGTAGGGAAGGGAATGGGGAGAGAGGAGGAGCAAGAGGGCAAGAGTAAGAGAGAGGAGGGGCCAAGCAGCCCCTTTTAAAGTGGGCCAAGCCTACCTGGCTGTTGCCAGGTAACTGTGGGGGTGGAGTTTAGACAGAATGCTAACATTCAGTGTCCACATTAAAAAAATAAAATAAAAACATGCATGGGGGCTCACTAGCAATCAGACAGGCCTGGCAGCTTTGTTTATTTTAAAGTTTCAGCAAGTGAGAGAGAGACCTTGTTCAAAATCAAAAACAAACAGACAGAAAGCAAGATCAATGGTGCCTAAGAACCACACTGTGAGTTCTCCTCTGACATACACAGACGCCCATAATACACACACGAACATACATACATACACAAACATACACATGCATGTACATATACTTGCATATAAGGAGAAAATAATTTCATGTAGAAAAATAAAATGTAGACACTCAAAAAATTTTATTCCTGTGGTCAGATCTCTCTCCCGTGATGATGTGAAACCAGTGTTTCTCTAATCGTTGAATAATATACAAGTAGTTGATCTTAACCTGAACCTTGAATTTATGTGGCAGCTCTTTCCAAGGAGTTTGATCACTGAGATTAATATTCATAATATTCCGATGACAGGGTAGATGGCAGGGATTATTAGCCCCATTTCATGGATTCAGACATCAGGGCAGGGAAAGGTTAAGTGATATGCTGAGCATCACATGGATTTGATCCCCAGTTCAGATCTAGTACACTTTTTACGATGTTATTTCTGAAGGGAAGTGTGAGGTGGCGAGCAGGAGTCAGGAATGAGGCTGCAGCCTCAGCTGGCTGGGGAGTTGACTCATCCAACAGCCTGAGGCAAGTCTTTTAGCCTCTCACAGCTCTGCCCCCACATTAGGTAAAATTGACAATTCTTACCCACCATCCACGCCCTGCTGTGAGGATTAATGAAATGAGACCTGTGCAGCAAGCCTGTTGGTAGAGAGGCTCTCTATAAATACGAAATATGCTAAGTGCCTTCTCGGGTTCTGCAAGGTTGCACAGCCCTCGGGAGATGCAGAAACAAAGCTGTGCATTTGAATAGGCAGGCCCTGAGTGTCCCCAAGGAGGGTCCCTAGGGCCAAAGAGGCGTAGCAGAAGTCCAGGTTGCAAAGAGACCTGGTGGGTATGGAAATAGTGGGAACAGTGTGGTCCTTTTGCTGTGTGGAAGGGAAAGTGCACACTCACCCAGAAGTGACCCTGTCTGTACACCGAGGATGACACTTGCCGCTGGGCAATATCCCAGAATCTACCCGAGAGGCTCCAAGTCTCAGAACCTTAGTGAGCACTAGGAGTGGCGGATAGACAGAATCTTCGAACCTGAGACTGGGAGACCGGACCATAACACGCCACACCACGGGCCGTTTATCCTCGATGGAGGCAGCACCTCTTCTCTGCCAGTCCCTCCACAACGTCCTGTGCAGACCGGTGTGCGGTGATTGGAGTTTATGCCTCTGTCCCACAGCCGCTCTCTCAGACTCCAAGCTCATACAGGCAGCTTCCGGTCGGTCATCACCTCCTCTGCATGGAGTAGGAGTCTCTGATGCTGTTGGCCCAGCCCTTCTGATACCATGGGACCATCCCCATGGGGCCTGTTCCCACAGCTGTCCCTGGCTCCCACAGTGGCACCTCTAATAATCTGCGTTCAGACCTTTGGACCTTTTCCTCTCCTGGACCCTGTGTAACTTAGGAGACTCTCTGGACCATACATGTACAGAGTGCCATCTGGACCATACGTGTACAGAGTGCCAAGAAGCTCCACCTACCCTTCCCACAGCTGTTACCTTCCTCTGACCTACCCAGATTTGCCATAACCTATGTGCTATCAACTTAATCTCTCTCTCTCCTTCTCTCTCTTCTCTCTGAAAACCTATCTATAACACAGCACACAGCACACAACACACAATCATTATCTTAAGGCAAAGCAATGTCCCTTTTCTTTGCCCCCAAGACCTGCATGTCACTTGAAGCAAAAGCATACGCACAACCAAGGCAGGTCTCCTTCTGCGGTGTTAGGAATCCGGTTTTCAGCCTTTGAACTTTGCTAACCACAATCCCACCCACAGTGTGTGCTATATCACATCCCTCTTTTGGATCTATACCCAGAAACCCCTAAATATCAGGACTGTATGTGTTCCGGTCCTGGAGAGTCAGTCTGCTAGTGAGGTGTGGGTGTGTAAGCCCCTGCGGAGCCTGTGAGTAAGAAGTTCTACACATGTGTTTAGGGGTCACTGGGTTTCCCTGGCTTGCAGAGAGCCTCATCTCCATGTCTTTACTTGGTTGTCAGTCTATGAATCACGTCCAAATCTGCCTTGTTTTAAGTATTGTGGTACATGACTAACGCAGTGGCCTTCAGGAATGGTCTCCCTTAAATTCTCATCTACAACAACCTTGTCTCCATCCGTCATGGTTAGGATGCCACCTCGAACTTCTTGAGACAACCCAGTTCAGTGCCACTATCCATGGCCTTCTCACTGAATGCTGCGATTTACCCTCAACTGTTCACCCGCAGGAGCAAGTAGGCCACCCCGTGCGCTTCGCATTGCTGCTGAGCCCACTGCTCTGCCGGTACAAAGCAAGCATTTGGAGTAGTGACCGGGACATGAGAGGAGCTGGCAGACCCTTAACTGAAGTGATGAATGACTTTCATCAGAATGTATGAATAAGCCCTGTTCCTTGCCCTAAGCCTGCGCTCACAGATCTCAGGCCCAGGTCGACTCAACAGATCAAGATGAGGTCCCACCAAACAGTGCTAATCAGATGTGATGAGATTATCTTCAAATGGAATCTATCAATTTGCGGTGAGTCTTTTCTGGGCTCTGGCCTAAGGCGGGGCCCTGAGCTCTAGGCAGTGTGATTGCATCCTTCCTGCAGAGCTGTGCTATCCTCGCTTTGTCCAACTGTTGCCTGGATACCCCTCAAGCTCACCAGCCAAAGTGGCCTGGTACCAATTTTCAGAGAATGAAATTCGGCCCCTGAGGACTGTAACTGTGGCCTGCAGTCATTTAGGGAGGGTTGGAAGGGTCTGGAAGGCTGTGTCTGCAGTACAGCCAGACCCCCTCAGCAGAATGACAGGAGGCCTGGGTGTGAGGCTGAATACCAGGCCCTACACTTGGCCTTCTTATCAGCCTCCAAGCCAGAGTCCTTTGGTTTGTTTACTAGCTCAGATAAACCCTTCAAATCCTTGGGGATTTGCCAATAAATCTGCATGACTAAACACTTTATTCTTGTATACAGAGTGCAGTCAGAAGACCTAACACTTGTTATAGACAGAAGCCATCGCTCCACCCTTCCAGTCTCTTGCCCCAAAATGTTTCTTGAGAATTCCCACACAGTAACCCCAAATTTAGGCCTGAGTGAGAAGCGTCTCTGGGACTCTGTCTTACGAATCTGAACATTCTCAGTTAACTCAGCACATCGGAGCAGTCAGGCTCATGGAGTCCTCAATTATATCCAACTGTTGAACACATTGCAGTACAGGCCATGCCATGATAACTACACCCCTTGAAAGCCAGGAATTATCTTTCGTTTTCATTGCTATACAAGTGACCCTGTAGAAACGTCTGGTGGATTTGCTTCCATAGAAGCGGGTTTTGCAAATTTCATTGATGTGCATTTCCCAGGCACAATTAGCTCTTTATCAAACCCAGGTCCACGCAGGCTCATTTTATGGCTCCTAGCAGTGGTGTGTAATTCCAACAGCCTTTCCCTTATGATCTAGCGAATGGATTCTTCTGACTCATAGCTCCATGGCACCAGATGGTATTACCATCTTACACTGGCCTTGCCTGGCTAATACACCACCAGACAGACACACTAAAGGTCAGGGGGATACCAGATGGCCTGAGCCATCACAGCCTTTGACAGGCTGCTCCCCCCCCCACCCCCCAAGAAAGGCCAACACGTGTTCTTCATGTTTCTTTGAACATGGCCTGTCAATGAATGTATTTGATTCTACTTTGGCTCCATTATTCCATGTTTACAAAAGTACCATAACCCCTTCAATTGTTGATCATTCTTTGTATATTCTAAACACCTTGCTTTAGAGATAGATGGGCGATGTAATGAAATAATTTTTACCTTCATTTTTTAAAAAATTCTCCTAGGTATTTATTTTTCCAACAATTCTAATAGTGTTCTGTAATGTTTTAGTTTAAGTCTATGACCCTATAGGTTCGTAACTGTCCTTTCTAGTCCAGTTGTTGTCAGTTAGGGCTGTCTGCTTCTGTCCCTGGCCAGATAAGGCTTTAACACTATTTCAAGTCTAAGTTGTTGTGAAGCCTCGAATTTTTGTCCCCTGCTCACCCTCAGAGTCTTACATCTCTGACCAACAATAGTTCTGATAAGTTGAAAAAGATTTGACTGTGAGTGTTTGGGGAAAGCTTATGAAGAAGTACCACCTAACTTGGGTGCAACATAGCCTTAGTCCCAAGAGAATTGTCACAGAGTGTTCATTTATACCTTGGAACAATACAACTGCCTGATCAACCATTATGGCATCCCATGCTTCTTTGAAGATATAACGATAGTTGATAATTCTATAAATAACTTCATTTGTAAATCTCTAAGTTATTCTCTACCCCCTCCATGTATGTGTGTGTGTCTGTGTGCCTGTCTGTCTCCATACTTCTATATCTATAATTATATATGAATAGATAAAGATATACAGATATAAATACACACATTTAAGTTTTTTTCCTCAATAAACTTGGATAAGAGACTTGATACTTCCTTTAAAAAATCCCTCCCTTTAGGTAAAGCTCCCTGTTGTCTCCCTGTGTGGACAGGCAGACTTCTCCACAGGTTTCTCTCAGTGCTTGCTTACAAGAAATGTCGCAGTCGTTGAAAGTGCTGGCTAGCTTGAGAAAAATTGTTTCCCCTCTCTTTCTACCCTGACCCTCACAGTTCAGATCATTGACTTTTTTTCTTCACATACAATTAATGAATTATTCTAAAGAAGTAAAGACACCTATCATTAACCTCAGGTCTTGACAGCTTTCAGTGCACTTCTTACTCCTGAAGAGCTTAGGACATCTGTGTAGGATGCCAGCTATTTTCCTCTTCGTCTTGAAATCAGGTGGTAGGTTTGAATTTTTTTTTCCTTTTACACAACTCTCCTGACCCTATTTCTGGTATATCACAAGCTTTAAGGACTACAGAGCATGTTGTAAGACTAAATTTAAACCATTTTTCAACCATTTAAACCTAGATTTCTCTCTGCAACATTATTTGTCATCTATATTATTAGGATTCTTTAGGTGAATAAAACTTATAGAATGAATGTATACATGATATATATATATATATATATATATATATATATATATATATATATATATATAT
>NC_034604.1:76202595-76211270 GCF_900095145.1 Mus pahari | reverse complement strand
TGTGTGTGTGTGTGTGTGTGTGTGTAATATATAAAAATTATGTTTTTAAAGCAGCTTACAGGCTGTTGTCCAGCTAGTCCAACAATGGCTCTCCTGAGAGAAAGGCCAAGAATTCAGTTGTTGCTCAGTACATGAGGCTGCATATCTCAGCTGGTCTTCAACATACGTTGGAGTCACAAAGAAGCAGGTCCCATAATTGCATAGCGCCAGTGAAGGGATGCGTCAACAGCAGAATAGACGAATTTGTCAGAGAGAAGGCAGGGAAGCACAACTCAACAGCTTCCTCCTTCCAAGACCTTTGATGTGGGCTGCTACCAGAAGGTGTGACTCAGGTTCAGGGTAGATCTGCCAACCTCAAAGGATCCACTGATGAGTAGCCACAGGTGTGCCCCGCTGCTTAGATGGAGTTGATTTCAGATGCGGTCAAGTTGACAACTACGATTAGTCATCACACCACCTATATGTTATATTGGAGATGTCACTGGTTATCCCCAGTGACTTAAAGATTTTATTTTCTTTTGCAAGATGCTACAATGAGTCTCCGAGGCTCCAGGAATCATTGGGAGATCCCTGAAGAGTAGGGGTCTTACAAAGGGCTTGAGCAGACAACAGAACCCAATCCACTCTCACCTAGTTACCTCAAGTGTGCTGGGCTTTAACTGATGGCACACCACACTCTCAAGCATAGCAACAGGATTCAGTAGGCAGGATGGCTGCTCGGGCTTTCTCTGAGACCACAACATGGAGCCCAGTATTCCTATTTGCCAGATAGACAAACTGAGGCACAAAAAGGGTCAAAGACTAAATGTCACACAGACGTGAGTCTCTGGAAAAGGAGAAAAGCCCAGTTGTTCTAAGTGTTATCTGATTTGCTCTCAGCCCAGCCCTATGACATAATACAATTTCCATTACAGGCTTGAATGAGTCTCCTGGCTGCCATTTCCCCAAACAAATAGAAATAGGAACCACTCAACCTTGAAGCCTACATAACTGCAGGTGGATAAAAGCTGCTGTCTGTGCAGCTGAGGAGGAGAGAGGCCACAGATCCAGGCTGGGAGATGGTTCAGATGGCCGCAGGCTGGGCCACGTTAATTGATGGAAGGGTGTTGGGTTCCCCGTGGAGGCGGTTAGGATGAAGGCCTTGATGCTTGGGATTATTGAAATAAGTATCTCATGCTCTGGACACTTATCTAGATGAAGCCTCCATCTTGAGCCCCGAGCTCATCCTCGGCTCTAATAGCATGTCAGTGGTGTGGCCGGTGAATTAACCCTGGAAAGCACTTATTGATCCCCGCCTCAGATTGCTGACTTCAAAAAAATGTCATTGCTTCATCACATCCCCTGTTCTGCCTCATTAGCTGCTGTCACTTTGTTCCTAGGCACCAAGGGACTCATTATTCCTGACATAGTCCTTGGTGTGAGCCAAGAGGCTGCTGGGAGTCCACCACAACAAGTGGCTCTCCCATCTGAAGACAGTCTTTCCCCTGGGGGGTGAGAGGGAGTGCTGGTCCCGATGACCAGACCAACGGACAGAGAGCACCAGCTATCCAAGGGTGAGCCCCACCCTTTATCCCTGTTTTATAGCCTAGTTAATCCCAGGAGCAGCGTAGGTTTTGTGATTTCTCAAATGCTGCTTTCTGGGCCTAATAAAGATTCTCGTGTAGTAATTGGCATATCGTAGGCGCCTGCTGATGACCCGGCTCACCCTGGGACAGTTTTACAGTAAAAGTTGCTAAGTTTCCTTAGAGGATTCTTAATTAGGGTAGAACCATCAGAGAGCAGAAATGCAAATTAGGAGACCATAAAGAACTAGAAATCAGACCGGATCATTAAGGAGCAGGCTGGGAAAGAGCATAAGTTTGTAGAAATTAAAAATGAGAATGTGAAGGCAGTAACACAGAAATCTGATGTGTGTGGGCAGAGGAAGCACCAAGAATCTGTTTCCCATTCTAATGTCCTGAGCTTACTTCTTCAGTATTTGTTCTATGCAAAGACAAGTGAAATAAAGGAGGTATAGTTTTCTTCCCTTTTCTTCTTCACACTGAACTTAATATGCATGTTGTGATGAGAGAGAAAGAGAGAGAGAGAGAGAGAGAGAGAGAGAGAGAGAGAGAGAGAGAGAGAACATCTCAATTATGAGCTATGACTTAAAAATGTTGTGAGGAGTGGCCCTCTACCTTAGAGAGTTGAATTAAGTAAGAAAAACTAACATCTCCCCCACCACCCAAATAAGCAGTGGTGTAAACCAAGAGCCCTCTCTTTGAATATTAGCTCACAATGTTGAGTCTCCTTTCTCTGATTCTGGATCATCAATTAAAAAACAAACCATCTGCCACGCTTAGGTTGTATTTTTCCCTCTGAGGCTCTCAATCCAGCTCTTAAACAGCCTTTCTGACCCAGTGTCTGTGAGCAATGTGGGTATGGCAGCTAGTCTTCATTTTCCACTTGGTTAGACTTAAAATCACCTAGGAGACACAGCTCTGGGTCTAAGGGAACAGGTTACCAAAGAAGATCAATGGCGGAGGGAAGGGCCACCCTGAAATGGTCGGCACCGTGCCAACCGTAGATGGACCAGGCTGAATACAATGGAGAAGGAAAACAGAAAAGCCAGGTGAGCCCTTCCCTTCTCTCTGCTTCCTAAAGATGCCATGTGACTAACTGCTCTACACACCGGCCACCATGCTGCTCCAGGGTGATGGACTGCACCCTTCCAAACTGGGAGTCCAAATAAGCCCTTCCTCCGTAAGTTCTGCTTGTCAGGTGTTTAGTCAAAGTGTGATTTTATGTTGGTGACCCTGAGGAGTTTTGTTTTGGGTGGCGGGAGTTGTTCGCCCATAAGCCATTTAAGCAAACATTTTTCAGGGGGCCAGACTCTCACTCTGTGCATCTTTGTTTACATTTTACAGAAGAATTCAAGGAGACCTTCATAGAATAAATCTTATCTGAGTTCTTGAAAGCTAGACTCGTGAGATGAAGGTAAAAAAGATGCAGGTCTCTTGTAAAGGGGGACAGTGTTGAGGAAGTGCCCCAGATGTGTGCAGGCCTGTGGGGAGGCATGGGGGGAACATAATTATATAACAATGGCATTACATATGTACCTCAGTGACAGCTGAGAGAACTCTGTGCCTTCCGAGGAGGGAAAGCCTGTTGTAGGAAACACCTGGGTGAACTGCGGCTGCACCACATTGGTCTTGGTGTCATGTGATCTGAAGGGACATGAGACTTCCCAACCTGAACAAAAGGTGTTCGGAGACAAAGACAAGAGTGGAATGGGCCATGGGACATACACTGGTGTCCCAAATGAACAAAAATGCCCAGAGCCACCCAGCACTCAAGAAGCAAAAGCAGGAGGGTCCCTGCAAGTCCAAGGCAAGCCCCAGCTCCATAACGAACTCCAGTCCATACAAGCAGACCTGCATCACAACACTCACGGCTGGAGGGCTGGCTTTATGGTTAAGAACACTTCTTGTTCTCACAGAGGCTCCGGCTGAGCTCCAGCACCACATGGTGGTATGCAACTCCAGTCCATGGCATTGGATGCCGTCTGACCTTTGGGGGACCAAGCTTGTGTGGAGTACGTGTCTTAGCGGTTTTATTGCTGCGACAAACACGATGACAAAGAAACTTGGAGAGTAAAGAGTTGATTTTGCTTACACTTCCACAGTACAGTCTCAAAGGAAGTCAGGACAGGAACTCACACAGAGCAGGAACATGGAGGCAGGAACTAATGCAGAGACCATCAAGGGTACTGCTTGTGTTTGCTTCCCATGGCTTGCTCAATCTGCTTTCTTGTAGAACTCAGGACCACCACCCAAGGATGTCATCACCCACCCTGGGCTGGGCCCTCCTCCATTGATCACTAATTGAAAAAAAAAAAAGCCTTTCAACTGGATCTCATGGAGGCATTTCTGCAACTGAGGTTCCTTCCTCTCAGACAAGTCTACCATGTGTCAAGTTGACACAAAACCAGCCAGTACAACTAGTAACAGGGAAGGATGGACCACCTCAGGGTTCCAGGACTAGATCACGACATTGTCTTCCTGGTCATCAGCTGTACTACAGCGTGTGGGAAGGGAAACTTGACGAGAGCAGAGTTTCATAGGTAGGGTAAACAAGATAAAGGAAAGAGGAAAAAAATGATCCTTCGAGAAAGCAGATAAATTAAGCACATAAAGGAAGCTGAAGCTAGAACAAAGGCGCTATGACTGGCAGCAAGTTCTGTCATCTATCAGTGTTAGCTGCTCGACTTCCACAAAAGTGTAAGTGCCCTGATGCCACCACATACCATAGTGCAGTTCAGTAGGACAGAACATGGACCTCGGCTTCTCGGGACCTGTGTGTTGGGGGCTGGCCATGTCCTTCCTGCAGCCGTGGAGCAGAGCCTTCATCAGTTCTTATGAGCATTTGCTAATGCAGATCCTCTGTTGGCCCGGCCACAGAGCCTGTCACTTTTCCTCTCTTTGCTTTCCATGATCTCCTGTCACTGCTCTGGTCCTGTGAAGCCTGCTTCATGAAGGCAATGACAATGCAAGCAAGAGGTTTGCACACTCCGCTCCCTGACTAATACAACGCTAGCGCTCCTTTCTTCAAGGGGGGGAGCAATCTACTTTTAAATGCCTTGATAGTATGGCATATGTATGTATGTATGTATGATGCATGTATATATGTGGTATGTATGTATTTATGTAATATGTATATAATATTTACTATTATATGTTGCACATTTACCATCCCATTACTTTCCTGCTTCACTAAGCAAGGTTACAAACATCACGCCAGACTCATGCAGGTAAATAATGTAATTTGAACAGAATACACTGCACTACTCTTTCCACCTTCTCCATTTTAGCTCTTCACCTTGTGTCTATTATTCCCCTAGACAGTTTTGCTTCTATTTTTTAGATCATCTATACATATATAATTAAATGAGTACACACTCTCACAAATGTGTGCGCGCGTACACACACACACACACACACACACACACACACACACACACACTATCTAAAGCTCACCAATGTGAGAAAACATTTGGAATCTCACTCCCTGAGGCCAATTTAACTTCCTTATCATGATATTCATTCTTGCCCACTCTTCTGGAAGAAGAGCTCCTATTGTGTCTAGACCACATCTTCTTTTCCATTCTCACTTGACAGAAAAGGTCCCTAATGAGCATTACATCTGCTAATTTTGCCTTGAAAGAACCATGCTCATGGGTTGGGGTTAAGTTGATTTTGGGAGGCCATTCTGTGGGTGAGGGAATCACAGATGCAGAGAGAGATGCGAAGGTGTGCTAGAGAGAGGAAGAGGATGGAAACTGATCCACATTCAGCAGTGAGTATGAGCCCCTGCTCTGCCAGGATGCTCCTCAGCCTGCCTACAGTAGGTGAGCACGGCTACCCAAGGCATCTCATTGCAAGATGAGACCTACAGGATGTGAGCAGAATAGAGACCCTTTACCTCAGCTGACTTGCTTACCTCAAAGTAAGGACTTTTTTTCCTTCCTTTAGTACCACACACACACACACACACACACACACACACACACCTGATATGAAACTTATTTGCTATAATATTTTGGTACACTGAAAGTTTATTTCAAAGTTATACATCCCAGAAACAGAAGAGTGATGGAAGCCATCAGGACTGAGAACACTGGACGCGTTATTGTGGCAAACAGCATTGACAGGAGACTGTGTTTCTTTTCTTCCTAAATGGTATGATTCAAATGTCTGTTGAGTTTGCTGTGTTCTTTTACACAGCTAGTGTTTGTGTGGTCAAGAGTTTCCGTCATCCTTCCACCATTGTCTGGAGAGAAGCGTTGTCCCAAGGCCCATGTTAAGGGACTGGGCTTGTCTTCCCCATCTGTCCCTGTGGCATCTGGACTTAAAGTCCCTAACTGCCCTAATGGTGTCTGGGTAGGTTTCTTTGAGTCCTTAATTCTATTATGAATGTCTGCAACTGTTTTAACATGTCAAATCCACCCCTTCAAAATAATGTTTTATGTTTTTTGGTTTTTGGATTTTTTTTACATTTTAAATTGAGAACCCGATAAATACTTGCTGTCAGGATGGTTGTATCAAAATCAGCTCAGAGTAACATGAAATCGCTGTGTCCTAAACTCTCAAATACATCATGCAACAGAACAAAACTCTAAGACTACATGTGTTCTGAGCCGCTCCACTGTGTGTATGTTGTGATAAAACTAATTAACTTACAAAGATTTCAAACATTTTTATCATGCCTTCCCCTATGCCCAGTTATTTCTTCCAAAACAGCAAAATGTTATCAGGAGCACACGTGTCAAGCTCACTGCCAGGTGATAGTTTCCATGTTCTGTGAGGTTGAAATACACCCCAACTCGCCTCATAATTTACTTTCCACGAAGAAAATTTTCTCCTAGGAAAGTGTGTAAACCTTAGTGCAGTTTTATAATTAGAACTTTTTTCATATGTAGATTGAGTGCCACACTTTGGCATTTAAGAAGATGAGCAATGTTATACATTCCTCCCTCCTCGATGCTCATATAAATATGTATATCGAAGTGCATATTGAGTGTTCTCGGCAGGTGTGCACCTCACCTGCTGTTTATGAAGTCCTGAGGATGCTCCCTACATGACTTGTAATGCACAACTCAGAATAGCCTGGTGACCTCTGGGGATCCTGGACTCTGAAGAGAACTTTCCTCAACTTCACTAAAGAGAAACCAAGTTAGTGACTGTGGCCAGGAAGATGGGCATAGATGCCATATTGTGCAGAATGACCTCCCAAGCCAGCAGGTCTGGGCCCCAATGACACATCCAAAATGGCTATGTATCAGCATCCTGCAAAATATACAAACTACATACCAATAGGACACACACACACACAAACACACTCCTGAGAGTTGCACAACTGTGATAGTGTTATCACAATTATCCCAAGACATGTGATGAGGCTACAGGATATGAATGAGGTCCAGTGCTGACCACTGGGAAATAGAAGACAGAAGTCCGGTGTTTCTTCTGACATGGATGAGATACAGAGCCCTGTGAACCAACCCATACAAATAAACAGAGAAATAGACAGACACAGACAGACAGACAGATATATGCAGACAGACAAACAGATCCCAGTGAGTAAAGCAATTAATTCACCTTGGGAGGAAACACTGACATTCGTGTTTTGGATCAGGAAGGTACAAAGAGAGTGAGAGAGGATTCTGAAAAATAGGAGGGTAAAGCAGGAACAGTATAGGGGATACAGAAGAAGGGATGTATGTGAGCCTGTGTACATGTGTACACATGTGTACACATGTGAGTGTGGGTGAATGTGCCTATGCGCATGTGCGTATGAGTGTGTCTAGAGGCTAGGGACCAAACTCCGGTGTCCTCAGAAGTCACGCCCCTTATGTGAGACAGGGTATCTCCCTGGGACCCGAGGCTCAGCATGAAGTTTGAGAGTGGGCCAGCCATCTCCTAGACCCACCTGTCTCCATCTTCTCAGCCCTAGATTTTTTTCCCACGGGTGCTGGGGATTAAATTCAGGTCATCAGGTTCCAAGGCCAGCACTTTGCCAACCGAGCTGCCTCCTCAGCCATAGAAGGAGGCTATCTGCTCATAGACTGGGCGTTATGAAGTGTTCCCAGAGGCCTCCATACCACGTGAAGGAGGTGTGAATCTTTGAGGCAGAACGAGACAATGCAGGCAGTGTCTGACCTCAGATCTAGGTGTGCCTACAGCGATTCCTTCCTGTTAGCCTTTTAAATCAATTTGACCCAAAGAACTTACAATTTCACTTGAGCCAGCTGATACTTTAGTCCTAACTACCACAGGTTAAATTTTCCAAAATTGCTTAAAATAGCAAAACACATGCAGAGGTACACACAAAGCCTTTAGGGGGCTATAATTCATAACCACTCAATTCAAATGTGCTTTGTGGCATCCAGTCCACACATCTAAGATGAAATGTACCTAGAAGCCTTCATCCTCATGGCCTCGGCCCCAGAAAGTCGTGTCCCTGCTTCCTCCTTCTCTATAGGCCTGCTCAGCGTGCAGACCTCTCTGAGTGGCATTTGCTATCATTACTACATATCATGTTTCCAGGTACCATGTGAGTTGTAGCATGTCTCAGCTACATTCTCTGTGCATGTGTGCACATGTGTGCACATCCACCCTTGCCAAAAAAGGACTTCTGGTGTCTTCCTCTATTGCTCTCTGCCTTACATACTTGAGACTGGGTCTCTCACTGAGCCTGAGTTTGCTGCTTTTGAGCTTCTCCAGCTAGCCAGCAAGCCCCAGAGATTCGGCTTTCTCTGTACTTGTGGGCATGCACATCCACACTGGATTCTTTAGATGAGTACTGGGGATTCAAACTCAGGTTATGCTTGCAGAACAGGTCCTCTTGCTCACTGAGCCATCTCCCCAGCTAGGACTCCCTTTTCATCACAAATAACATCCTGTGGTGTGTCTTGTGTCAGTTACCCACTCTTTATTGACTTACCAGTGGGAGGGTGGAAAACAGGTCTGATGGGGCTGTAACAGGTGCTCAGTGAGTCAGAGGTGAGGATTGCTCAGCCTAATCCATGACATGGTGGAAAGAGAAATAACTCAAGCAAGTTGTTCTATGAGCATCACACCCAGGCCCTGGCCTTCACACACACACACACACACACACACACACACACACACACACAC